>NC_073691.1:200517933-200595632 GCF_029784155.1 Uranotaenia lowii | reverse complement strand
TACGTGTCCGAGTCCCGTCAAGTTCCTGTGATTGCACCTTCATCCTCGGTAACGCCACCTACTTTGAAACCAGCTAAAAAACCAACTCGAGGTAAAAAGGTAACTTCAGATAAGAAAAATTCTAGAGAACCGAAAAAAAACTGGCGTGCCGGAAAAGATTTCCGCCAAACTGACGGTTGAACCAAGAGACGCCAACAGAGAACGACAAACCATGAAACGAATGGTTTCGATCAAGAGCCACGTTGTTGACGGCAACCAGCAGCTTCGGCAATCCTCTGCAGAGAAACCTGGTTCAGAGTTGGACGAACGAGTAGTCCAATACGAACATCGAGTAACTCATGAGATTTAAGTCCGTAATCATGATCACCTGCCAATGAGGCTGGCATATTTTTTTATATGAAATGTTAAATATTAAGTTTAGTTATCTAAGACCGTTGTCTGAATACATCTGAATAGACGAAATGGGTATCGATTTTTTTTCATTCCTGGGCAGCTAACTGTTTCAATCTCTGGTTATGATGACTTTCGAAGTAAACAGAACTTCAACACTTAATACATTTTTTTCATACTTTATTCAGCGTTGCTATTTAATTTAATTTTGTGTTGAAATAAAAGAAAACTTACGTTCCTATAGTTGTATTCCATATGTATAATGATTTTGTGTTGGATTCCGTGCTTGGTTGTAGATGCGCAAAATACGATACCAGCTGGATTCTTTTATAAAGAAGCTGGGAAGAAACAGATGCGAACTTTTATTTTGCAATCTTCTTTTAATGTAGATAAGTATCGTTTTTTCTTTCATCCGTGTTATGGTATACCTTCCATAACATTCCAACGATATCTAATCCATGTTTCGTGTGGTGGATCATTTGCATTTTCCAAGTTTCGACCAACATTTTTAATATTTTTGTTTCAGAAATTTGGTTTTCTTTCTTCCATGAGCCCAAATCCATCTTTGCTATGTAGTCAATCATTTTTGCTTAGTGTTGATCTCGTCACTATACTAAATTTATTTTACTGCACTTCATGTCTTCTACTGGTAAAGAGTTTTATAATTCCTTCCTCTTTCAGAATATTGGTTGTATTTCGACAAATGTAATTATTATTAACACTTGTGTTGATAACTCCTTTTTGAATTACAAGTTTTTTTTTTTGTAAATAAGAAATTTAATCTTTTTTTCTTCAATACATCCTTTGCCACTCAGATTTCTTTTCCTTCTGTTCGGTTTGAGTAATTGTTACACTTTCTCTTTTCGGCACTAGTTTGATTAAATCATTCTCGCAAATACAAATCACACTCAATAATTGCAAATATTATGCACTTTTCTGCTCGACTCAGCGAAAATAAAACTTCATGTCTCTTTATTAAAAATAACCATAAATGTTACTAAGGAAAAATGGTTTCGTAAGAATCACTCTATTTTTTGTATTTTTGAATTTTATCTTCTACCTAATTATTCTTCGTGTTTAGTACTTTCCTTTCGAATGAAGATTGATTCGCAAAGGATACAACACAATATTTAATTCCTACTACTTATAACCTATTATGATAATGATGCGAAGAAAAAGGTCTGCTAGGTCTGCTGACTCTAAAAATTAATATTGATTGGTGAAAGTGGACAACAAGTTTTAATTTTTTGCTATGTGGGAGAGTAAATCATAAACCTATACATTAATAAATAAAATTACAGCTTTCTTGCACTTGCTAAATTGAGGACAATTAGATTGGAAAAAAAATGATGAATGTCACACGTAAAATGAAAAATTTCAGTGTGTTTATAATAAAACAAAAATAAACTACCTTTTGAGTCCAATTCTTTTCACTTTAAAATTGTAATTTAATATAAAAATGATAGCTAACTTGCTAAAACACGAGTTTTCCAAATTTCTATTTCGGGTAAATTATAAAGTCTGTTGGTACCTTTTACTAGCTTGTTATGCTTGTTTTATATTTTTCTCTGATTTGTTGTTACTAAATAAATAAAAATATAAACGTTTTATACAAATTTCCGATCATCTCGGAAGCACTAAAATCCTACTGCTTAGTAGCTCCAAATAACTTTGGAGCCTTATCTAAAATTAATTCCGTGTCTAATATCAGAATCCCATCTGCAGCGAACCCATGCCATTCTTATCTTTTTTCCGATAAATGGCTCATGTTTCATTTTCATTTAGCGATCATCAATATTCTATCTCCTTAAACGTTCGACCTCTTTTCCTTCAACTTTTCGAAATTCATGGACCGTTCAGTGTTTTTTTTTTTTCATCTAAATCTGGAATTGCCTTAGAAAACATAATCCTCGCCGGCCATGTCAATGGCCCATCGGAATTTTTCCCGCTGAGTTTTGTTGAATATCTTTTCAATTGGAACATCAAACTTCTTACACCTGTTTATAGGATAAAAAAAAGATTAGAAGAATTATCAACGAGAAGTTATACACTGTTATTTAAATTTTCTAATAACATTTATCGTGTGAGAACCAAGTATGCGTAGAATTAATAAGATCGGAAACTTACCAGGCGACAGATATTCTAGGATCGAGATAGTTAAGCTTAGAGGTGCCAAGAGCGATAGTTTTGTTTTCGTCCCTATCCGTTTCTTGCAGTTCGAGCTTCTTCAGTTGTTCCTTAAGGCGCTCAAGTTGTTTACTTTTCTTTTCGTGAGCCGCCTTGTCTCGTGAAACCTTCTTCAGATCCTATTGGTTTACAAATAAAACATAAATAAATGATTTGTGCATCAAATGTTTCCGGAAGTAAAGTACCTTCAATTCTTTCTGGCATTCATTTACGGCATCACGTTTAGCTTCGATCTTATCTTTCAAATTTTGCATACTTTTATCGTGGGATTTTGGGACAGCCCGTTGATGGTTACACAAGATGGCCACGGCCCGATTGGCTCTATTGTACGCCAACAGTTTCTCCGGCACTGTCATTTCCGGATCGGTTAATTCGGCTAGCTGATTTTGCAGAGTGAAGGAAGCGTTGAATGTACGGAACACTTTGGCAGTTAACCCTAAGAAAATAAAAACAGTAATTTAGTATGCGGATAACGAATTAGTTTAGTGTTCTGCTATTTACCTTCCATAAGCTCTCGTAAATGTTCATTCATGACTGTAGTGTTGAGGCGATCGAATAAATCGTCGCCGTCTTTTTTGTTTTCCTTGAATAGTTCCAAATTTTTGAATACTCTTTTTTCGACCTCTACTTCATTGTAGTAGCGGATTGAATCTTTACCAAGAAAATCGAACACGACCACGTTCTCTTTTCCGTTCAGTTCTTTGTGCAGTTCAATGTGCTCCACGCGAAGCGAACAGCAACCGACAGTATCCGCCTGATCCTCGTCCTTCTCGTTACCTGCTCTCAGCGCTAATTTATCGATAAAGTACAGAGCAACGGCTCGTTGCCTTATGCGCATTTCCTTGCTCTTCCATTCTTCACGATAGGTGTTACGAATTTTATCAATATGCTTCAATAACCGACGGGCAGTCTCATACTTTTGCCAATCCTTCTCTCCCTTAAGTTTGGAACTGGGGTTCAACATCACATACTTGACCTGTCCTTGGACGTTTTCTGTCCACGAGGCCAGCCAAGATACCGAGTTGTCATGACGAACCTCTTTCCACCGATGACCCTCAGGAGCCTGTGGGAAAACGCTTTCCTTACCACAATTTATGATAACGTCTTCCGGCATAACACGTCTTTTGACCAAACCCATTTTTGGATGCTCACCGCGTCCACGGAACAATCCCGGTGGCTCAATGCGGAAGTTACCGATCTTTTCTTTATGACCATCGATGATGCAGAACCCATATTCTTTGACCATTTCTTCATTTTTCTCTTTCAGAGCAGCCTTCTCTTCCTTGGTACGGTTTCTGTTAGCCTCGGAAATTTCTGCAAAATATTTGTGCATGTACCTAAAGTTGCACTTGCTGAGATCCTTAATCGTTTCACGCTCCTTTTGGGTCATTGATTTGCGCCAATCTTTGAAAAAGTTATCATTGAACGCATCCTTTCCTGTGTAGTCGTGTTCCAACATCTTGGCATAAAAACCAGCAATTTCTTCGGCATCTTGCGACAATTTCATTACTTTTCCATCATATTCGAACTTGATGTTATCTGGTAATGGATCATATGGCGGCGCAAAGACAGGGCCCTTGTGTTCCAAAGTATTCCATTTAACGCCATCTTCACGCTTTTCCTCCTCCCACCTGAAACAAGTTAGTGAATATAAGGTTTTGATTTAAACAAAAACACTAAAGCCTCGTCCACACGAGGAGACAGTGGTTTTTTTTTCTCAAGGGATTTTAAGCAACAATGGCTTATTCATCCCGAGAGGAGACAGTTGGTCTCAATGTCCCCCATTTTATTCGATTGACACTGAGGCAGTCTCATGTTTCCAACAACAACAGACATTTTATTCCTCTGACTTTTTTTAAATAAGCCTGATTTTGTCAGATTTGTCTGAACTGAAAATATGGAGTGACGACCAAAAAAAAGGTCCACTTCGAACGAAATTTCCATATCCGGTTTTTATTTCATCAGTCCTTGATTTTTGAAAAACAAATTTTGGCAACCCTGGTTGGATGTAATCAATGCATATCTAGAAAAAAATGAATAAGAAATTCTGTACCTTCTTTTACGATGACTCAACAGGACACTTGAATAGAATTGTTTTCTGAACTGGACAACCGTTAAACTGATAGTTCTCTTTGAAAGTAAATTGACTTTTTTAATGAAGAAAAACGTTGGAGACAACATAAAAACAAAAATCGCTCGAAGTATTAAATAACATTTTACGGAAAAGCCGAACAACACATGGAAATTCAATGGCTTCGATAAATGTCACTTTTAATCTACAATACTGCTAAAATAGCAAACGGTGGTGAACATTAGAACTAATCAAATAAACATCCAGCTTAGACACCAACCACCAATCTGACTGAAATATTCAAGAGCAAGGTAAGTCAACGAAAAGGTGGAGTCCTAAGCAGTTATTTTTGATATTTCTCATGCACACTTGCTGATGCGTACGGATGAGAAAGGGATGAAAATTGCCTCTAAATGCCACTGCAAAATCCGGGAAAACATAATCGTTTTAACACAAACAAGTAAAAATGATGAGTAAAAAAAAGTTTAGAAACGTATTCCACCTAAAAGACAAAATTCTGTTTGCTAATATGGAAAATAAAAAATAAGCTTTTGAAAATCAGTAGAAGATTCTCGTACCTTGTAAGTCTTCTTGTAAAAAAATCGATATTTTTTAAATTAATGCAATATTCTAACTAATGCAGTTATGGTTCACAAATGAGTATGCGTTCAAAAATATGTCACTCTTTGTTTGTTAAGTTATCCTTAATAGTTTTGCTTAAAAATATCTGACCAGCTTAACCCCTTTCATTTATCCTCGTAAAATTACTTACCATTTCCAAACCTCTTGTTGCTCTTCCTCCTTTTTCTTACGCCCACCTTTGGTCGGACTGCTTACTTCTTTTTTCACCTCGGTTTTTACCTGTACATAAAAAGACAGCAAAAATAAAAAATTAAAGGAAATCGATTAAATTGATATCGTGATGAAAATTGTTTAACGATCTTGTGATTTTTTTTAAGATGTGATATTCTTACCTTTGTTTTCGCCACTACTTTGTTCTTCTCCTTTTTAATCTTTTTCTTTGCCGCACCGTAATCTTCTTCATCGTCATCATCCAGATCTTCCTCAGCGGCACGCTTCTTTTTCTTCTTTTCCTTCTTGTCCTTTTTCTCAGTCTTTATCTTCTTCTTCTTATGGCTACCGTCAAAATCGTCATCATCGTCTTTCTTCTTACGCTTCGACAATGGAACGTCATCTTCAGAGTCAGATTCCTGTTTGACCGGTGCCGAAATAGTGGATTGTTCTTGAGGCTCTTCTTCGCCATCCTCATCGTCACAGGCAGAATTAGCGAGTGGATCAAGCGCTTCCTCTTTAATAACGAACGGAGTTTCGTCGGGACGGAACTGGGACATAGAGTAGTCACATGAGCTGGCTTGAGATACATCAAACGTTTCTTCTTCCTTCTTGATTTCTTCATTATAATGGGTAGGTTCCTGGCTGTTTTCGGTGCCATTGGTCACCGGTTTATCATCGAATTCTCCTAATTTGATTTCAGGCTCTGGTTTGATGTCAGGCTCTAGTTTTATTTTATCCTTCTTCTCCCGATCCTTATCTTTGGACGACGATGAAGAATGTTTATCGCTGCGCTCCCGTTCCTTATCCCGATGTTTGTCTTTATCTTTGCTGCTGCTGCTACTGGAATGTTTGCTACTGCTACTGCTCTTGTGTTTATCCTTGTCCCGTTCCTTATCACGGGAAGATGAGCTGCTTTTGTGCTTGTCACGATCTTTTTCTTTGCTACTACCACTCGACTTTTCCTTGTCCCGATCCTTGCGATCCTTGTCCTTCTCACGATCCTTATCCTTCGAACGATCCTTATCCTTGTCTCGATCCTTTTCCTTTGATCGATCCTTATCCTTGTCCTTAGATCTGTCTTTTTCTTTTTCGCGATCTTTGTCTTTCGATCGCTCCTTATCTTTCTCCCGGTCGCGATCTTTGTCGCTTTTAGAACTTTTGTGCGAACTGCCATGACGATCACGTTCTTTATCCTTGCTGCTGCTGCTGCTGGATTTCTCCTTATCGCGATCCTTATCCCTAGGTAGATGGAAAGTGACACACAATTAAAAAACATGTTCAAATTTCAAAAACGCAAAATCTACTCACTTGGATGATGACGATGACGAGCTCTTATGCTTGTCGCTGCGATCCTTGTCCCTGTCACTGCTCCGATGTTTGTCTTTCTCCCGGTCGCGATCCTTATCTGAACTTCGATGTTTGTCCTTATCCCGTTCTCGGTCCTTGTCTCTGTGTTTGTCCTTACTGGAGCTTTTGTGACTTTTATGTCTGTCACTACTGCCACCACCACTCCCACTTCCTTCGGCAGAATGCCCATTGCTTACGCCATTCTCGGAGAATCCCCTTCCATCGCCGTTGACAGCCTTGGAATCCTGCGGAAGAACACGCGATAAAAGCTTGAATAAAGTTGAATATAACCAAATATTATCGGTTTTCAGACTTAACACTAGCGCCAAAAAAGGGTTGATGGGTTGTCATTCAAACTCAAGTTTATGCCATATTCGTTTCCATCTGGTGGCCAACCGGTTGTGCACCAACTGCTGTCATCTTCATATAAAAAAACGCGTTGACAGCACTTGGTGCACGACCGGTGTACCACCAGGATGAAAACGAATATGGCATAAGCAAGTTCATGGAATAAAACATTGCAGATTTTAGAATAAGTTAAAATTAAAACTTTGTTGAAAACGCCTCAATTCTGAATCTGAAAGGATGCATTTGGATGCAAGAAGCGCGATCAAGAGAAAACTGCAAGCAACCAATGCAATGAAGGTGAGTGATACTCCAACATACCACCATACGCTCTCTCTCAAGAATGATTTATTCTCACAACTGCGACACTTTAACCTAATACCTTTTAGAAATTTTGTATTTTTAATAAATAACATATTACAAATTATAGTAAAATACAGTTAATTACTTATATGTATGTCATTGGATTCTAGAAAAATGTGATTAAAACAGTTTAACTTTTATCCCTCGATCACGCTGAATAAAAGCGAGTTAACCTGTTTTTAAGTCGTAATAAGGCTGGAACAAATATCAGATTCTTTTTTCTCCCCTTTTCAAAATTTCAAAAAAAAAACCGAAGTGGGAATAAAAAAAATCAAATATCCGAAAGATTACAAGACCAAAAAACAAAAATTCTGGAAGATGCGAGTTATATCACCTTTTGTTTTATTGATTTTATTGAATTTTTCGATAAAAAATTACTTGATTTATAGGATTTGTGCAATGATACAGTGCATTTTTTTTTTTGCATACAAGCGTTCGTGTAATTTATTTGTTTTTCGCATTATTTTTTGTTCAACCCCTCCTCGCGATGTTCCAACTCTGAGTGACAAAATAAGGATTTTAAATTATTTCCGACATAATACATAGCAATACATTTAGGGTAAAATAAAGTTCTACAAATTTTAACATTGGGTTATTGTTCAAGTTAATGATTTGGGGCTAAATTTTAATTTACTTTCCAGCAAAAATTAAAATTTTTCAGGTCTGATTCTGGTTTGGTACGATAAAAAAGCTAGGGTTGTGAATCTGGTGTACAACCTAAGTCAAATTATGTGTACAAACAAATTTGCATTTTATTAAGTTCCTGGCTTATTGGCTGATATATTATTCTAATAAAATGTTTTTTTTTTAATTAAATCATTTATATTTCTTTCGAAGGATCGTTTGCTGGGAGGCCTAAGGAGCCGAGCGTTATTTTTCGTCTTTCAGACTGGAATCTTTTTCCTGGTTCACGATTCGATAGACTATGTATCATCATAAAATGTTGGATTAATTTTAGATCAACCGTGAATTTATATGTGCAATATGACCTGTATATAACAAACACCGATAGAAAGAAATTTAGAACAATAAACACTCTACAGAAATTTTTTAACGAATATTTTATTAACATAATATCGATGTTTAAATTAATGTACAGAAAATCAATTCAATGAAATATTCAGTACATGTACTTAATTTTATTTTTTTTTTTGTTTTTGTTTTTTTTTTCCGGGATTTTAAGCGTCTAGGGATTATTCATCCTTTGATTTTACAAATTATATTTTCCTAGATGATAAGGATGTTATGTGTAATTTAAGAAAAAAATACAACTAGGAGTTAACTAAAAGGCCTTTTTCTTTTAAAAGTTTTTTTTTTGTGCCGAGTGTATTCATTTCCAGGGTTAGTAGGAAAGGGGGGGAGAATTGTAAACAACTCGATGACCCCAAAATTTGACAAACTTATAACGCACAATAGCTAAAGGAAAAGAAGTCTCGTACTAAGCCAAAACCGTGCAAGTTACCAAATAGAACACACGAATGTTCTGCTTAAAAAGAGGCAAACACTTTACCGAGCCAGCAACCAAAGTGTTTGGCTGAGGAGAATTGAACTACCCAACTCTAAATATAATAGTATGCCTTTCCATTCCCTACCCGACTGAACCGACCACGGCACGTAACATTCATTTGAACATTTTTATTTTCCGAACTTAGCCGCGGCAAGCGCACATCACGATTCACACGAAATTTCCGTCAAGTCCAAATGAATTGCGAACAAGACCATCAGTTCAGTAGACTCACACCGCGATTCGAAACGAAATTCAAAAAAAAAACCCAAGCAGGCCATCATCAACCAGCTAACATCAGGCAGGACGGGCACACAAAGAGCGAAACAAATGCACAAGTACATGTACGATCAGCCTGATGTGTTTTATAATCAACCCCACGGTACACGGTCGAAAATGGAAAAATTTCGCTAAGTGTTGAAAAAAATTGGGACTTGTAATTTTTTTCGGGCCTAAAAAGTAACTTCACCCAATAAGGTAGAGATTTTTGTGAAACGAATTTTGGTTCTTGTTTCAGCCGAATCGGGCCACGCAAAATCAAGATATTAATTTTCAAACATTTTCCCTTTTCCGACGACGTGGGACTTAGTCTCCGGACGCCATTTTCTCTTATTAGTTTCGTTCGTACGTTCGCAGCACTGCTGGTTGAAATTTTCTCTAAGTCCCTAAACCAAAGCAGGCTTTGTGCGTTGCCGTGTCTTTGGCCTTTCTCCAATGTTAAAGAGTGAGCTGGGATTGGCAAAGTATTTTCTGGAACTTTACAATCTTCCATGGGGAAAATTTACTTACCTGGGAACTGGTCCCTTCAACCTCCACACTCATGGTGCCCTAGACCAGGTGATGTGGCCAATTTGATGGCCAGAAGACACACACGGTTTCGCTACGGCACGTAACAATATCACACACTGCAGCGAGCGAGCAGAATAATGTTACAAGTACCGTCCGTCGCCACTCAGTCAGTTTTCAGTCAGTCTGCCCGTCGACCCAACTCAACCGAACCGACACTGCACTTTGCTTTTTCTCAACAAGTCCGCACAGACTTGTCTTCTTTTCGTCTGATACCGATGTAGAACGAGAAGAAAACTTGAGCACACGTTTTATTCAAGCAGAAAACTTGTCAGCTTTAACAATCCGCGTCAATTGCACTTTTTAAAATTAAACTCTTCAATTCAATATATTCCTAAATTATGCTTTTACACTGATTTTTCCAGAATAAAAGTAAATCTGCGAAGCAACACCAGTTCAAATCGTCCACGAACCAAGCGAAAGCAAGCAAGAAGCTATTTCGGGTTACCATCAACTGCAAGTGTTCCTCTTTGTGATGTTGATGTGCGATTGACAGCTTCGTTTGACAAGCCGGTTTCGGTAAATCCGATTCTAATGGTTGAAGTCCGAGGTAAACTTGCGTTTTCGGGATGCCTGTCATTAGTTAGGCATACCTGTTAGTTAATTACTTTTACCTTATACCGTATTTTTTTTCACCTGGAGGCAAGCTAGAGGCAACCTAGGTTCGCTCTAACTGCTGTCATCGTGCTCATTTATTGCTCGAGAGGCAACCTACACGCTCTTTTTTTTAAACTCAAAATTAAGTAGTTTTGGCTTAAAACAGCACTTCGGTGGCTTCCCTCAACTTTGAGTTTGACTGGGCAATAGCAAAACCAGTGTTCTGAATATCAATCAAAACAAACACTCAGGATGCGTTTCCTGTTGGAAACATTCTGATTGTATAATGGGATAGCGCCTCTCGCAACTGCTTCGCCTGGTTGGTATGTATTGAGTTTAAATTAACAACTGGGACTTAATTTAAACTGACTCGGAATCAATAGGAAAACGCGTTTATTAATTTGCAGAGCTTAAGTGTATTTCGACTGGTTTGAACGGCTATTAAGATTGGACTGAAAAATAACAGCTAGGTAACAACGGTTTGTTAGGTTGCTCTTAGCAATGGCTTGGTTGGTGATGAGGCGATCGCTACTATGATCTCAACACCCCCCTCTCGATCGTCTATTCCGATCCTTTCAAAGAATCGGTTTGTGTGTGGTCTTGTTCCCTTAGAATCACACATTTTTAACAACTTGCCCATGGCAATGAACCTGTTGTCGTGGTCTGACTGCAGTCTCTTGGTCTTTCGCCTTATTTTCAATCGACCAGCATTCCTACAGCCATTATTTACGTCGGACGTCCAATTGTACATTTGAGTTTTCAAACTGCTTGGGCCTTTCACGAACCGCTCTTCGTGATTTTTCTGTGTTGATTGCAGTTCATCCTCCTCTGTATCATTTACCTCAGGGAGCCCGCGCTCCCATTCGCTGGACCTCGACGTCGAACATCCAGAAATGTCACGTCGTTCTGAGTGCGAAGGGAGCGCTTCCGGTGTTGCGTGTTCGTGGTAAACGTCATCGACTGAATCGCCAGATACATTTTCGTCGACTATTGATTCTGCTCCAACATCCGGATCCCCCTCTAGCTCGCACAAGTTTGCCTGTCTCTCCTCGACGAACAATTCAATTTCGTAGAAATTTCCATGGAGTCTTCCTGTGGCCAAAACATCGAAGCCCTTCTTCAGAATCACTGAGCGCCCAGAAAAGATGACGCAGACTCCCGCTTTGGCTAATTTCTTCACGGACATTAAATTTTCCCGTAGGTCAGAGACAACCAGCACGTCTTTCATGTGGAAGGTGAAATTTTTGTTACTTCTCCCGCTGATTTCGCCGCTCGTTCTGGCAAACATAACCTGTCCCTTCTTTGCTACGTTGATGCTAATCCGATCCTTCAGATCACGACTTGATGTAAGGAGCGACCTGTTGCTAATGAGATGGTCACTACAACCAGAGTCCAGCTTGAACACCACACATCGTTGATTACTTCCGGAATATGAATCCCACCCGGCCATGAAACTAACAGATCGATTGCTCGCCAAGTTCGATCCGTTTTCATTTTCTTCCGGTTCATTCTTGCAATCTCGTTTCCAATGTCCTGACTTACCACACCTGTGGCATTTGCCTCTCATTTGCGGTCCTTGTTTTTTCACCGTAACGGTTTCCAGAAAAAGCTGATTGGAAATCGGTAGACGTCTCTTCACGATCAGATCGTTTTGCTTCTTCGGCTAGCAATCTTTGTTTAACTGTTTCCAAGGAAACCTCTTCGTTCACGCTTTCCAGTGCCGTAACGAGTGGATCGTAGGAGTCTGGGAGTGTGTTAAACAATTGCGAAACGATATCCTCTTCTTCCATTTTTGCCCCTGCCGTTTTCAGCTTCCTAACCAGCCCGTCAAATTCAACCAGGTGGCTCCGCATGTCACCACCTTCCTTCAACCGTAGTCTGGACAGCTGCTTCCGCGTGATGGTCCGATCAGCAACACACTTTTTGGCAAATGTAGCCTGAAGACTCTCCCCACATTTGCCTGGTTGTTGCCTTCTCACGCACGACCTCAAGGACTTCGTCTGCTAGGCAGCTTACCAGCAATGACTGCCCCCTCGCATCCAATGCTTCAAACGCTCTCCTCTCAGCAGCTGTTACCGGAGGCTCTCCGTCCAGAACTGCCGAGACACCTGCCGCCTTTAAGTACAGTCGAACCCGGTAGCTCCAGTTCGCAAATTCCGCCGCATTTCCGTTGAACTGTTGGATTCCGTGCGCGAGTTCCTTCGTGGTGGTGCCCATAACCTATTGAGTTTAAATTAACAACTGGGACTTAATTTAAACTGACTCGGAATCAATAGGAAAACGCGTTTATTAATTTGCAGAGCTTAAGTGTATTTCGACTGGTTTGAACGGCTATTAAGATTGGACTGAAAAATAACAGCTAGGTAACAACGGTTTGTTAGGTTGCTCTTAGCAATGGCTTGGTTGGTGATGAGGCGATCGCTACTATGATCTCAACAGTATGCAATCTCGATCAGCGCTCCTATCAGCTATGCAAACCGAGTCGCATCATTCAGAATTATCGGTTTAGGAAACATCGCATATCGGAGATGATTGAGATACAAACTGATCCATTCTGGATGTAGCTCACTCAGTATCTGCCTGAATTATATGAAATTCAGAATTATTTTTTGCAGGACGAGAAAAATCAAACAGTTGTGCGGGGCACCATAAATTCTCAGTAGTTTTAACGTGACGGACGACAGTTTAATAAAAGTACTTGTAAAAATTTAAAAACACGGCGAAAGTGAACATCTTTCCCTCACAAACACAACTACAATTTGATTTTAATCCTACTGATGTTAAAAAACGTTATAACAACAAATAAATTTATTAATTTGCTGTATATCAAATCAAACCAAATACGCTAATGATCGGCTTCATGTATCACTCACTCACTGCCTGATCCATTCACTCCTGATCGAAGACCAACAAGATTCGCCATATGCATTGCGCATTGGTGAGATTCCAATTTGATGATGGTGCTGCACTGTTTTGACAGCAAGCATCGTGCGAGGTGATCTGTATTTTAGCGATGAATTGAACGATCGATGATCGGGTAGGTCCAGTAGCAATCAATAACGAAACCCGACCGCTGTACGTTCAGGTGCGAAGGGCAATCAGAAACATTCATTGAAAATGAGTGATATTCAGAACACTGAGCAAAACTAAGTTCTGATAGGCATACTCAATACTAAGTTCGGCAGCCGAACTCGGATTTATCCTTTTTTTCGAGGGTAGCTGATTTTCAGGGAATTAAAGGATGATTAAAATTTGTTGTACCCGGATGTTGCTGTTCCGGTACATTGCATTGCAATTACAGAGCGGTGGAAAGTTTTAACATTCCCGGTCAAAGAAAACTTCCGAATGTTACTTCCCACGGGCAGCGTTACCACATATACAGATTTTTCTGTAAGTATACAGATTTTTTGAAAATTTTCAAACACAGAATCTGTATATACAGATTACAGATAATTAGAAATTTATACAGATTTCATACAGATTTTTAGAAATTCAGATATTTTCCAAGATATTTAAATTATACTTCCAGCCACCATCAATTTTGATGACTCAATCATCCATCAATTTCCACGCTTGCAAATACGAAAAAACTTCCAGATAAGAGTTCGGAACCTTTATCGCATCTGTATTCGTGGTCTATTCTTGGGTCTAATTTATACAAGAATTGAACCAAAGAAATTAGATCCGATCGAATGAAAAAAAAAACTGGCAACTGCACTCGTGTTCCATTAACTGTCAGAACTGCGTCAAATTGTATCCAAATCTCATCAGTTTTGGATCAATCCTGATAGCAGCTCTAAAAAAAGTTGAGTTGAAACTGGTGTAATGGATCACCAGTGCGGTTGCTCGGGTCGGAATTTGGGTCTAAACCGGCTGTTTAGACCACGAATACAGGTGCTCTTACAATGCATTACAACAAGCAAAGGGTTGAAGAAAGTTTTAAAACCTCTGTTTGAGAATCATATACCAAAATTGGTCATTGCATTATAGGAAATGTAACTTTTGAAGGACTATCGACACCATGTTCAAATCCCAACTGATTTTTAAACCCCAGAAGGACACTGTTCGTTATATTTAACGGAATATATTGACCTAAATCTTTGAGTAACCTTATATTTCTCACGTAGCGGACATGTATTTTGTCCGTTACAATTAATCGGACAAAGTTAAACCAAAAACGGATCGCGTATACAAAATGTCACGTTTTATACTGGTTTGACATGTCGCACAATTAGTAGCCCGCAGTAATGAGCAGCGTAGCATTTCAAAAAGGTCACAGTAGTTCAGATTAAGTATCCGGAATAAAAATTTTTTATTCAGATTTCAATACAGAAATCTGTATCAAAAAATTTCAATTTTTTTATACAGATTTCAATACAGGTTTTTGTGATTTTATACAGATTAAAAAGATTTTTTGGCTCGAAAATACAGATTTAAATGTGGCAACTGTGACGAGAGTAACTCGTCTGTACTTCAAATTATCTGTGTCATACTTCTACCTGTACCACTACAATCATAACATATCCATCCTTTGTACTTATCGTTGAATAAACCTCAGTTCTAACTCAACCTTTGACTCGTCATCATTTCCAATGTCACATGGTGTCAGAAAGTGAACTTTAACGCGAGTTTTTTATCTTCAACTTTCTATTGGCGATCGTACTGGAGATCGGTGGAAAAGATGTCGACGGAAAATAGTGTTGTGGAAAATAAAGTTATGTTGGGGGCCACAGCAGGAATTAAACCCCCAAAAGCGCTTGTGATTGAAGACAATATGGCGGCTAAATGGAAGCAGTGGTGGCGTCAATTTCAGTGGTTTTCGGTTGCAACAGAGCTAGACAGCAAGCCAGGACCAATACAAGCAGCAACTTTTTTGAGTTGTATTGGTGAAGACTGCATTCGTGTGTTGGACACATTCGGGCTTACAGAAGCACAGGAAAATAACATAGCTGTTTTGAAAGAACGATTTGATGCTTACTTTATTCCGAAATCGTGCTTAAAGCGGGCCACAGACTACACAACATTTGTACAAATGCGATGAAATTCGATGAAATTTTGTCGCTGTGAGCACGATTTGCATAGTGTATGGCACTGCTTGAATGAGCGCCCAAACGGTTGGAGTAAAATCGGTCGGGATCGAAATATTTTGTACAAAACATTCTCCCAGCCGGGGTGGAGATGGTTTTTTTTGTTGCTGTTGCTGTTTTCGCCAGCAATGATTTGTGTTCGCGTGAAATATGTTTGTATAGTGTGTGGGCGAGCATAGATCAAACAATCGACGCGGAATCATCGAATTTGTACAGGCCAATTTGTGTAGTCTATGGCCCGCTTAACGTACGAACGTTATTTGTTCGGCAAAATAAATCAACAAGAGGGAGAACAGTTAGATTCTTTTGTAACCCGAGTGCGCGAGCAAGCTAAAAAGTGCGCGTTTAGTGTCTTGAACGATTCGTTAGTGAAAGATCGCGTTATTTCGGGAACAATACATGAAAAGCTAGTTCCCCAGTTGCTCAACGACGAATTGGATCTTGTGAAAACAATAGTGATTTTGCGTAATTATGAACAATCTCTGAAGCAGTCACAAGTGATGCTAGAAAAGTCTCAGTTAAAAGTAGACGAACTGAAGCTAAATCCCAGGAATATGAAAACAGTTGGGCGGGAAATAGTGTATCGAAATACAACAGTTTTTCAATGCAAATGGTGCGGAACAACGCATAAACCGCGAGCTTGTCCAGCGTATTTCAAAAACTGTCCTAAATGCTCACAAAGGGGACATTATGCGAAAATGTGCCCTGCTGCAACCAACCGAAATGGACGTCAAGTGAAAAGTGTGGAATGTGAAGAAGAAGATGAAAAAGAAGAAGAGCTCCCAGTGGAAGAACTGTATATTGGAGCAGTGAATGACGATGATGATACAAGAGAAAATGATGTTTGGGTTGAAAAAGTGTTAATAAAAGGAAAAAAAGTGAACTTAAAATTAGATAGTGGAGCAGCTTGCAATGTTTTGCCGTTCGATATATTCTTACAACTGGATGAGCCTCTAGTGGAATCCAAAACGAAGCGGCTCATATCATTCAGTAACCACAAGCTTACTGTGAAGGGAGAAGCAACGCTGCCGGTGATAGTTCGGGGTCACGAAAAGAAAGCTGTGTTTAAAGTAGTTGATGGTGATGTGGTACCCATACTCGGAAGAAAAACGTGTGTGCGTTTCAATTTAATTGCAAAAATTGATCACGTTAGTATGGATGATTCGCTGTTTAACGGTCTAGGATGTGTTCGTGATTTCGTATACGATATCGACTTGGTGGAAAACCCGTCATTCCACAGTAGCCTACCACGAAGGATTCCACACTCACTACGAGAAGCGGTGAAAAAGGAATTGGATTGTATGCAGGAACTGGGTGTCATAGAGCCAATCAGCGAGCCAACTCCTGTATTGAATGCCATGGTAATTGTCAGACAAAAAGGTAAGCTACGAATTTGCATTGACCCTTTCCAAGTTAACAAGAATTTACTCCGGCGCACACATCCTCTCAACACAATCGAAGAAATATCGGCACGAATAAGGCATTCGAAGCGTTTTACTCTTCTCGATATGAAAAAAGGGTTTTGGCAAATACCAGTCTCGCAACGCTCCATGAAATATTTAGCATTTGGTACTCCTTGGGGCAGGTATACTTGCAAACGTCTTCCTTTCGGCTTATCGTCCGCTCCCGAGGTGTTTCAAAAACTTATTCAGAATTTGCTAGAAGGAATAAAAGGGGTAGAGAGTTCCATGGACGACGTTTTGATACATGCGGAGAATGAGGAAGAATTGAACAAAATTACAGCAATCGTTTTAAATAAAATCAAGGCAGCAGGCTTAAAATTGAACAGGGAAAAGTGCGTTTTCAATCAATCGACCGTAAAGTTTCTGGGTCATCTGGTTACAGAAAACGGGCTAAAGGCGGATCCTGAAAAGTTAGAAGCAATAGGAAAATTAAAGACACCTACTAACAAACTGCAACTGCAACGTATTTTGGGCATGATCACTTATTTGGGAAAGTTCATCAAAAATCTATCTGCTGTCACCGAGCCTCTAAGAAAATTATTGATTAAGGATACTGAATGGTTATGGGAATCGGAACAGGAACAAGCTTTTAGGAATATAAAACAACTGATGATATCCACTCCTGTTTTAGCTTTTTATGACGTGAATTCAAAAGTGGTCTTGTCAGTCGATGCTAGCTCCAAAGCATTCGGCGCTGTATTGCTACAAAATGGAAAACCCGTAGCCTACGCTTCAAAATCGTTAACAAAGGCACAAGAAAATTATCCACAAATAGAGAAGGAAGCAGCTGCAATAAGGTTTGCTTGTAATAGGTTTCACGACTACGTTTATGGTCAAGAGCTAGAAATTGAGACGGATCATAAACCATTAGAGGCAATTTTTAAGAAAAGTCTTGACCGTGCACCTCCACGTCTAAAAAGAATTATGCTAGACGTATTACAGTATAATCCAAAAATTAAATACGTGAAAGAAGTTGACATCCCTATACCGGATATCCTCAGCAGAGATGTGGACAATAAAGAACCAATAAAAACTTCCGAGGAACTCGAAGTGCATATTGTCCTGCAAATGTCAAAAACTGCTAGAGAAGAACTAGAACAAGAAACAACCAATGACCCAGAACTGCAAGAATTATCGAATGTCATTATGAAAGGCTGGCCTGAACGGAAACAACTGACAAGAAATTGTCTTCATAAATATTGGCCTTTTAGAGATGAACTGGCAGTCTATGAGGGTTTGATTTTTCGAGCACAGCAGATAGTTGTTCCTCTTAAACTTAGAAAGAAAATGCTTTCATACATACACCTTGGTCACACTGGAATTCAGGGATGTATACAGCGTGCAAAGCAGATGTTATTTTGGGTTGGTATGAGTTCAGATATAACCAACATGGTATCAAATTGTTCGACTTGTGAAAAATACCAAAGGTCCAATCAGACACATAAACTGGTTACCAATGAGATACCTACTCTGCCCTTTGAAATAGTAGGCTCTGATCTTTTCCAATTTCAAGGTGACGACTATTTGTTGATAGCAGATAGTTACTCAGGATTCTTTGATATAGCGAAATTACCCGAAATTACCTCCTATTCAGTCATCAACCAGCTCAAACGTTGGTTTTCATACTTCGGAATACCAAGGATAGTGTACACTGATAATGGATCTCACCCGAATAGAAAAGTATGGTGAAAAAACCATGAATTCCGTATTCACAAACCATAAATTATACGGTTTACACAATGATTATTATTGTCCCCGATACCGTGAATGCACATTACAATTCATAGTTTACGACCATACATTTCATCGTTTTGGCGAAAATAACCATGAAAAAGGGGTATTGTTATGCAGCGTGACCATGAAAAAAATGGCGATTTTCCATACATTCGGAAGCTCAAAAATATGAAGTTTATGGTGATAACAGCTTCCACTTTTTCATAGTAAAACCATGAAAACCCGTTTAATTACATTGTTTTAACGAAGATGGTAATCATGGTCATTCTATGGTTTATAAATATTGTTTGAACCGTGAAATTTCATGGTTTACAATGAATAATTTATTGATTGGAACATTTTGCTAAAGTTATTACTCATTTCAAGGAATTTTATTCTTGATTAGTCGTGCTTGGAATAATTTTGATTTACGTTTATTTAAAAGCACAACCAAACAGGAATATTATTCCTTAAAATAAGAATAACTTTAGCAAACTGGTGAATTTAAAAAGGAAACTCGAAATAATTTTATAGTATATTATAATTTTTTTGAGTATCTCACAATAATATGGCTATTGGATTTCATGAACATGTCCAATTACGTGATACCGTAGTTTGACTTGTTGCTGAATTATCGTTAGCAACTTTACACAGCCGGGTCGTACTCCTGAACAGAAAAGATCTCCATGACCAACGTTTAGGTTATCAAGATATCAATATTTTCTGGAATATTCTCCCACTTTTCCAGGCAATCTTTACCGCCCTTCACATTGAAGGCCCACTTGCAGAACTCCGGTTGCCAAGGCGTGCCGTTAATTTTAAGACCATATAGCTCAATGTACTTATTCTGCAGATAGGTGCAATTGTTCAAGTGCTGATGAATATTTTCCTTTTTCACTACCTCCGCTAGGCTCTCCTGAAATGAAGAAAAATTAGGAATGAAACATCCAAAATTTGTAATTGAAAGAAATATATGAATGAGCCCATCACAAACCTTCGAATGACCAAGTGTTGGTATTTCGTCAGCAATAGTAGAACCAGTGTTCTTGCAGCAGCCTCCGGTGCCATATTGAAGGGGCTGCGCGATCGAAGCTAAGTTCATGATTTCTCGCTATGACCAGTATGTGTTTATGCGGTAGTTTTTTCTAAAAATAAAAACGATTGGTTAGATTCATCATTTGGGTTCGAATGAAGTTTTTACCTAGCCGATTGTTGAAATCGATGACCCCGTCCAACTTCCCGCACCGATTGAAATCACCGCATGGACAAAGATATCTCCAGCCGGAATGTCCAACTTGATATGGTGGTTAAGTGAGAGTGTATCCGACATACTAACCCGGATCTTGTTGGCGGGGACATTCCCAGTCGGAAGTGAGTGTATCCGACATACTAACCCGGATCTTGTTGGCGGGGACATTCTCAGTCGGAGGGTAAGCTTCGATTCTAATGACACAATTTGGAAAGTTCTTCCAAGCGGGAGTTGGATCTTCCGTAAGAGGATTTCTCGCTATGACCAGTATGTGTTTATGCGGTAGTTTTTTCTAAAAATAAAAACGATTGGTTAGATTCATCATTTGGGTTCGAATGAAGTTTTTACCTAGCCGATTGTTGAAATCGATGACCCCGTCCAACTTCCCGCACCGAGTGAAATCACCGCATGGACAAAGATATCTCCAGCCGGAATGTCCAACTTGATATGGTGGTTAAGTGAGAGTGTATCCGACATACTAACCCGGATCTTGTTGGCGGGGACATTCCCAGTCGGAGGGTAAGCTTCGATTCTAATGACACAATTTGGAAAGTTCTTCCAAGCGGGAGTTGGATCTTCCGTAAGAGGATGGATATTTCATGATATTTCCGGTTTGATTAACGATAGTACTGGCACAAGATACTGAATTGGAAAAAATTTAACTTTAAAAAATGGCGCGGACGCGGGGTCAAACAAATCAAATTTCTACACGAAAATTTGCAAATACGTAAAAAATGCAAAAGTTTAACAATGTTCATTTTGGTTTGAATTTTGATTTTATCATGAAGTACACAGTAACAATAATAGTCACAAGAAAATTATTGTGATACTGTGCATTTCATATTTTCGACAACTATGAAATATTTTGAAATAACGACATACTTTATGGTGACTTTGAAAATGATGGTGGTTTTATAATAAAAAGTGGTTTAAAAATATTTAGAAATTACGATGAAGTTGATTGTTCCATTGAAATTTATTGTTCAGTTATATTATTACTATGATCCTTGCTATTCGGGCAGTATTCTTCGTTTGAATTTTCCAAATTTTGCCGAGAATGGTCGTTTGATCATGTAACATCCAGCCCACTTTTCCCTAGAAGTAATGGCCTTGCGGAAAGATTCGTGCAAACTGCTAAAAAAATTCTGAAACGTTGCTCTAATGATGGTACTGATGTTCAATTGGCATTGCTTCATCAAAGAAACACACCTCGAGACGTGTCACTGCTATCAGCTAACCAGAGATTAATGGGAAGATTACTCCGAACTCCTCTCCCGACTACCGATAAAGTCCTACAGCCGAAGATCATAGAAAATGTGTCTGCCAATTTAACGAAATGTAGAGAAAAACAAAAACTATATTTCGATAAAGGTTGTGTTGATGCGCCGGAGTTTGAAGAAGACCAAATGATCACCATGCAAAACCCGAAAACCAGAGCTTGGGAAAAAGGAAAGGTGGTAGAAATATGTGAACAACCAAGATCATACGTGGTACAATTGTCGAATGGCCCGAAGTACCGCAGAAACGCTCGTGACTTAAGACCATCTAAAACACCCGAAGATTCATCTTGTACTGGTATTCCAGATGAATCGAGCGAACTGTTCTACGAACCAACAACGACACTCCTCAACGCAACCCACACCGATATCCCCCGCCGAGAAATCGACACCCGTAATGCTGACGTTCCAATCAACGTTGAAGATGCGAGAACGACCGGACAGCGGACCAGAAGCGGGCGAGAGGTTCGAGCCAGAAGAGATAGCGACTACGAGTACTATTAGCAACGTATTTGAAGGGGAGATGTGACGAGAGTAACTCGTCTGTACTTCAAATTATCTGTGTCATACTTCTACCTGTACCACTACAATCATAACATATCCATCCTTTGTACTTATCGTTGAATAAACCTCAGTTCTAACTCAACCTTTGACTCGTCATCATTTCCAATGTCACAGCAACGCTGCCCACGGGAAGTAAACAACATCCGGAAGTTTCCGGACATTCCAAGCCGCTCACCATTTGATGACAATGACGGACAGAATTTTACGCTGACACGGTGAACATGCATTCTATTATGAAGTTCCTTCATAGTCTTCCGGTAATTGTTCCGGAACGACATAATTTTGCGACGTGTTCGTTGGTTGCTGTTCCGGTTCGGACTGAACTCGCTAAGTGTTTTCAGTCCAACAAAGAGAGTTCAATTTTTAGTTCATAAGGTCGAACTCAGCTTTGATCCTTCGCCGAAGGAAAAAAAGGGATCAATTTTGAGTTCGCAGTTCGAACTCCGTTTTGATCCATCGCAAGGAGGAAAAAAGGGTACTTAACTTTAAGTTCATAGAATCGAACTATGTTTTGAACCTCGGTCATACTTAATTTTGAGTTTAAAAAAAAGAGCGTGTAGGTTCGCTCGAAAAAGGGACGGAGTCGCCCTGAGAAAAAAGTCAGTTTTGCGAGAAGTTCACCAATACTCTCAACGTTGTTGTCAAAACATTAAACAGCTGTTTTTGGCTGAAAACAAAACAGTTGAAATAATGAACGGGCAAATGATTATTGCCGCGATTTTGAACCTCTCAGCCAAGCAAAATCGTACTATCTGCAGTCCAGTGCAATCCGGACACGAAAAACGGCAATCCGGATGTGAAGAACCGAATGAAGAAATCCAGAAGGAAGAACAAAATGACAGCTGCATGTAAACATTGCGCTCGTTCTCACGCACACCTACGTATGGAATAACTCGAAACCCGAAACTTGCTTTTTTATTCTGACGGTTCCAGAGCCAAATCCGGAATCAAAAAAAAATACGCCATTAGAATGTTTTTGCGATCGTCGCTCTATCCGCTATTGCAGTGCGTGGTAGATCGGTTGAAAATAATAGCATTTCTGATCAATAATCAATGAAAGTATTTATAATCCCTGTGCGTAAGCCTTACCTAAATTATGCTTGACGTTTGAATCTGACCGACATCAGGATCGACATGAAAGTAAACTCTATACGTAATTACATTAACGCAAGTTCTTATGAAAAACACAAGAAGCGGCATTATGAAAAATAATGAACACATTCACTTCATTGGTCTGTTTTTCATCGTCATACAAAGGACTCTCTAGTTGTGGAGTTATAAGTTTTTGTAATAGTTAAATGTGATTTCGATCTTCTAAATCGTAAGTTTGAGTAGAAAATCATTTTTTGTAAACGTTGAAAACAATTATTTACTCAAGTACTTTTTTTTGTTAACTTTTCAGCATGCTGACCACCGACTAAATTAATTTTATGAATGGACCGGTTGCTACCGAATAACTTTATTGGTATCGAGTGTTGATGTGCTGCTGATAGTGATATAATTTGAAATAAGTCGGCCGAATAATAAAATTAAAGTTTTAAACATCAAATTTCTTGAATTATTTTCACCAAACGTGACATTTCATGTTTTCATAAGACCCTCTTATGAAATGCGAAAATTTCTTATTGGAGTAGGTGTTCATTTCAGAATTCATTCCATCATAAGACAATCTTATGAATTTCAATGTTTTTTCTTATGGCGCCACTTCATAAGAGAATCTTATGGCATATATAAGAGTATTTTTCTGAGTGTTTGTTTATCCAAAACGCTAACTTTTTCCTTTTTATTGAAGACACCCACCAACATCATTTTTTGCATTCCACAAACGGTTCATACTTCGTTAAGCGTTTGTTTTATGTGCCCAGCCCTGCGAACACTTAAAGCGCAATAATATAAACAACACCTTATAAATGCAATAACAGATGCGCGCACGCGATAATTAATTTAAATCTGCAAGTTTTTATCATTTTACATTGTGTTAAATCCCAAAGTATTTATGCGCAAATAAGCAACGACACCAAATCAGGTTAAAATTTTCCATTTTTGTAAGACGAGTATCTTGCAATTTTCTGTTGACAATCTCCCGATGCGTGTTCAAACGGATGCCACCAGCATTCGCGTGGTGCCGGGAAATAAGTTGCTTTTCTGTAAGTATTTAAATGTACTTTGTTTGATAGTAATGTACTGGCTTATTTAATAAAAAAAAACTAACCTTTGCAGCTATCGGAAATGAATTGAATTTATTGCACCTGTCAGAGGATGGATTCACTCGGAAAAGCTCGCTCCGGGTGCCGGAAGTAACAGACAAAATTCGAGGCATTGACTTCAGACAAGAACGCTCAAATTATGGTGCTGATGGAAGTCTGCTGGTGCTGTTTCATGCCGGCTACCGGTTGTTCACTGTTCTCTTAAATCAAGTAACTATTGAAAAATTGATTAACGACAGCCAGATAGTTGTTAAAAAAAAATCGTTTTTTACAGGACAACACATTCTCCGAATGTAGCCATATACCATTAAAATGCAACATGACAGCTGACATGTTATTTTTCCCGAGCAGTTTGTCTGGTGAAAACGTGTTGCTGATGCACTCTCGCGACCGTATTGACGATTGGATCAGTTGCAGTCGACTCATGTCAGATGGGTCTACTATCTGCCTCATTACGGCCCATGGAGTTGCCATCCGACTCACTAGGTTACGATGCGGCGCCTGGTTCATCGATAACCGCAGCATTTGTAAGGATCGGTCGACCTTGTACTGTTCGACGATCGTGGGAGATCGATGGGACGATTTGATGTTTCTAAGCGGAACGGCATTGGGCCTACTGGTGGTTTGGAACGTGCACGGGCATACCTTGTGCAGCGTATCGGCTCACAATGGAGTTATCTTCAGCATTCAATGTGATTTGGAGCTCGGAATGCTTGTGACTACGTCCGATGATCGTTCGGTAAAGTTTTGGACCATGCGAGCTCACAATGATTTGCAGCTTGAACTTAACGAAAAAAAATATTGCTTTGGTCATACGGCCAGGGTGTTTCATAGCCAGATCGTGCGAGAAGGCGATATAGTCGTAGTTGTTTCTATTGGAGAGGATTCCAACATTTGCCTATGGAGTTTGGATGGTGAATTAATAACAAAGAAACGTATGGAAGATGGTTCAACTATTTGGAATTCAGACTATGATTCGCAATCCCAGACCGTTTTTACCTGTGCGAGCAATGGGAACATCGGTAAATTTAACATAGCCGAATACCTTTGCCAAACGAGTCAGGTTCTATTCGAAGATATAAGTCCAGCGGTTGGTAACGAATACCTGAGTAAAGCAAAGTTTTTAGCAAACGATATGATGGTAGCTGTGACTAATCTAAACAGAATTATTCTGTTCAGCGAATCGAAAATATTGGCCTCTTATACAATTACTTTCAAATGCAGCATACTGGACACATTTGAAAGTCGAATTTTTGTCGCAGGCGGCAGTTTTCTCAGTGTATTGGCGTTAAACGAAAAATGCAATACTATAAGTCTAGTCGAAAATCTTGAATTGAGCTTTGTCTCTGATCAATCAACTTCAACCGGTTCCCCAGTAAAGTGTAGTATAATTCGTTCCCTACATTGTTGTAGATCCAACGACTTGATACTTTGCGATAATAACGGTCGATGCTTAGTGTATGATTTACAAACACTGAAAATCAAATCATCACACCAACTGCCAAAATCCGCTGAACGATGGCTTACATCTGTGTATTGTACCGAAAATCATCTCCTACTAGCGGATCGAAACGGTAACCTTTTTCTTTTTAATAGGAAAAGTCCAGAACCAATCCACAAACTATCGCATCTGCATGGGAAACTTGGAATTACTCAAATAAAGCAGCAAGAATCAACACCTAGTGGACAATTCCTGGTCACTTCCGGTCACGATGGACAATTGAAAACCATCTTCCTTCACAATGCCAAGCAAACGCTGCAACTGTTTAGCTCCCGGAAAACGCCTATTACCTGGATTGATCGAATTGATAATGGCTTGATTGTGGGTTTCAACGATTCACATTTCGTCGTGGCAAATGGACAAGAAATACTGTTTCAAGTAAACTGCGGCGGAGGTCATCGATATTGGGACTGCCGGTGGCCATCGCGATTGATTTTCATTCAGCACAAAAGACTAAGGCAGGTTAAACTGCCGATGGCTATATCGGGGCACGGAGGCTGTGATCTGCTAACGATACCTCGGTTCGGTTGGTATGCCAAGGCATGCAATGATGCAGAAGTGGTTGAGTGGAGCGAAACCGTTCGATTGATTATTTCGGGTGGCGAAGATAATATCATTCGTGTAGATCGGCTAGCAACAAGTGGGGACAGAGTGGAGGTTGGTTTTCATCCGTTTTAGTTGTTTCCCTACTGGATACTCAATATGTTTTTGTTTTCAGATGGTACCCGGTATCCAAATCCATAGCCACATATCCAGCATCAAAGCATTGCTTTGCATGGAGCACCCATGTGAAAGAGGAAAGTTGTTACTCATCTCCGCCGGAGGACGTGCTCAGCTCTGCGTTACAACTCTTGACATGCTAACGATGCGCCCAAAGGAAGAACTTCGCTATATGCTTCACGCCTCGGACTCTGAACGATCCCGGTGGCGCACGAATCGCAACGTCGCATTCGATCCCGAAACACGGTTCATGTGTGTAACTGCAGTTTCAACAGCGCCACAGGAGCTCAAATTATTTGTCGGCTGTTCGGATGGTTTTTTGCGCCAATTTTCATTGTCAACGGAAGACGATGGTTCTTACAATCTGCACCCAACTGACGAAGTTTACTACGGAAAGTGTTTTCTTCGCCTAGCGAAGCTCATGATTTCTGGGAGATCGGTGATTCTGACGATGGCCACTGATGGTTTGATTTGTTTTTGGGATGCCGAAAACGCGGAGAAACCTTTGTACCAGGTGGAGCATCATTCGAGTGGCATCAATTCGTTCGATATTTGGCAACTACCGAGGGAAGCAGGATTTCTGTTGGCAACGGGTGGTGATGATCAATCCGTGGTTGTTAGCAAAATTTACCTTGAAGCAAACGAATTCAGGTTCTGTATAGAGAGCCAACTCAGATGGGAGGGTGCCCATAGTGCTCAAGTTACCGGGATTAAATTTGCCGGACCGAGTTCTCTCTGGAGTACGAGTGTTGACCAAACCGTCCAACTTTGGTGCTTCGAAGGGTTCCAAAAGATGACTACATTGAAACGGCTAGCGACCTGCGTGGCTGATATCAAGGGCCTCGTAGTGTTGCCCAGTGGACCACCCACCGCTTTTGTTTACGGGTGTGGTTTCGAATTCCTAGATTTGGATGAAGAGTCTTGAACACGAAACGAATGTAAATTTATTAAGTTATCCAAGTTTTGAATTATTGTGTCAGTGTTTCCTTTTCATATTCATATGCATTTACAAGATATGAAATAAAAGTTATTTTTGAAACATATTTTATAATTTGTTTTTGTTAAAGACAGTAATCCCCCAAAAGATGCTATGATATAAAAACGATTTTCGATTTCTTTTTTCTGTTTAATTATTCAAGTCAACAAACAATTTGGAAATTTGATTTTCATTCTAAAAAACTAGAAATTCCTTCATATAAGGAGGAGTGAGAATAAGTTTTAAAGCTATTTAAGTATGAGAGAAGAGAAGAGAGAACTTAATTTTCGAAGTCGTTTTCGTCACTTCAATAAAAGTTACATCATGAATCAACCTCAATATTGCTTCGATTTAATAATAAGAATAAATAAATCGATCATTGCAATTAACCAAAACTCGCCTACGCTGATGATCTGACATTGTTTAACGCAATTGAAGGCCCTGAATATTCTGCTTCTCTGCAAAGAAAATTAAACTTTTCTGCATGCCACTCTCGGCGCGCATTTCTTTTCGGACCATTTAATCGCTTGTGTGGACCACATAAAGGATTTAGGTGTGGTTCTTGATCTTGATCAGTAACTTGACTTCAAGACCCAGAACTGACTACATTGGACTTGGCCCTGCTTGCTCTTTACTCTTACACAGATTTCCATAAGAATGACAGCTAATCGAAGTGAAATTGGAGTGAAGGCTAAAGCTTTCCCGTTTAACACACCAGAAATCGTATACCGGGATTGCGATCGCGCTCGTCGCCCATAGTTGATGAAGCTTCGCGAGACCTTCCAGATATGACAACCGCTGCAATCTCCTTTGTCTATAGACTCACTCAGATTTTTTGTCTTCATGCACCAACTGTCGGATCCGCGCCATATTGAAAACTGTATTCCTTCACACAGATTTTACGTGAATGAGTCATTCAAGCTTACGTGAACATCACATAGAATGCACAAAATCCCTCTGTACTTGACGGATCACTGGATTCTCACGTAAATCGAATGTGTCTTTATTTTGACAGCATTCAACTATATGAATTTCACGTAAGGATCAAGTGATTTTTTTATAACTCCTAAGTGCTTCACGTAAACCAAGCAAAAATTCACGTAACGAGTGGCTACGTGAAAATCCAGGTAAATTTAACGTTCCTTTTTCGGCTGAGTGCAGTTGTTCTGACGAAGGGGAGTGTAGAGTAGGGTTACCATATCCTGCAACGCCAAAAAGAGTACATTGAGAAAAAAATTCAAAATTGTTAAGACAAACGCCATTCATTCAAAAACCATGATATTTAAGGTTATTCATGTTAAAAAGAACTGCATTTGTAAAAGACCTTTTTATAGAGGCGTGTATTTTTTTTATTTTTTTTATATATATATAACTAATTAATCTTTATTAGGCCAATTTACTTTTACAAAGTTTTTATGTGCCGGGGTTCAATTTTGATTTAAATTTAAAACTAGGGGGTTGGAAAGGGTTAGAGGATGTTGGAGGGAGTTCGGGAGGGAAAGTGGGATTTTTAACATTATTTTGCCGTTGTGCGGCAGAAGCTAACACATTGTTCTCTTGCCCAACTCTATTGTTCGTGGAGTCGGGTGGAGAAACAAGGGGGGAGTTCTTCTTCCGAGGGGGTGAAGGGGTTGTCGGTTGGATAGCTGGTGGTCCGGTTGCCGAAGTAGTATGGTCACGTTTTGGTTGCTGCTGTTTTGTTGATTTTTCTTCCGGTTGTTGTTGTTGTTGCTGCTGCTGCTGTTGTTGTTGTGGCTGCTGGTTTTTTTTCGAGTGGTGTGGAGTTTGTGGGTCGTTTTGTGATCGGATTATATTGGCATAACTGTTCTTATTTGTGTTGTTTTTTACTTGTTGGCGTGCTGTGATAAGAGGCAAATTTTGTTCTACACTGATTCGAAGGGCGTTAGATTCTTCAATCCATTTCGGACATGTGCGTTCAGATGGAGCGTGGTCGTGTGATTTGCATGTATAACAAAATTTGGAGCCTGTGCATTCACTGCTATCATGTTTTGAGCTGCTGCAAATACTGCATCTACGATCATTCGGACAGCGTTTCTTCGGATGACCGTAGGAGAAACAAAGACGACATAACAATGGCTGTGGTATGTAAACGCGGGTTCGTACTCGGAGGAGGCCAAAATCCACAAACTCAGGGACGATCGTACTGTTGATGGTCAAAACTAAAGTTGGTGTACCGATTATACCTTTTGTCGATTTTTTGGTTATTCTTCGCACTTCGGTGATTTTTTGCGATAGCAACTCTGCCAATAATTCCGCCTCGGTCATATCGATCACTTCCGAACATCTAACGACAAACTTTCGCTGGTTTAGATTGGGATGATTACCTACTTCTATGGGGGTTCCATCGGTTAACTTCTTCATATCTTCTAGCTTCTTGCCCTGTTCTCTATTTCGTATCTTCAAGACGTACCACTTTCTGACACGATCGAAAAACGCTCCATCTATTTTACCGGCATGTTTCTCTATGGACTTTCCCACTACAAACGGGTTCGGAAGAGTATGTCCGTCACAAGCTTTGAGGTATAAGTAAAAAAGCCGACCATACTGATTTTTCGGGTCGAGCCATTCCGGTATGGTCCGACCCGGGTAGTCTCCGGGAGACGGACTCATCACAACACTTTGCACCGAACTTTATGGATCGTAAACTATAATCGTGAGCCTTTTGAGATAATATCGAGAGCGCAAACAAAACGTCCGATCTACCCGAAGGCTGAGAGGAAACTGATTTTTTTTTATTCTTTAGCAACATAATTGCAGATTAATGCGCTTTTGATTTGTGCACTCTGCATTTAAACAAGTTGTTGCTATGCATATAGCAAACTGTTCGGGAGTTCACTGCATACTCAAAGGCGCTAATTTTGAACGAAACTTCTCAATTGATTGGAACCATGAATGTACTCGTGGTTCATTCTATTGGTAGGCATCCTTTGAAACATTCAACAAAAGAAGCAAAACAGAAGTGTTGTGCAACGAATTCATAAAAAATTAGATCTCTTGTATTTATAAGAATACAGTCTTCATCTATAGGAAGAAAAAGTAAATTTATTTACCTACCTATCTACCTAAGGGTCCAGCGCCGATTGACCGGCGCATAGGGCTGAGATAAAAGATCTCCACTGCTGGCGATCCGGAGCCAGCGTCTTCACTTGCTGCCAGCCAAGGTTCTCGTCAACTGTGCGGATTTCAGCGGCTAGACTTCGCCGCCACGAGCTTTTGGGCCTGCCTCTTCTTCGATGCCCATCTGGATTCCAGTCAAGCGCCTCTCTGCAAATCTCGTTTTCATCTCTTCGCAGCGTGTGCCCAATCCATCTCCACTTACGTTCTCGAATCTCGATTTCTAGCGCCTTTTGATGACACCGGCGATGAAGTTCAACGTTTGAGATCCAGTTGCCAGGCCACCAAGCGCGGATGATGTTCCGCAGGCACCGATTCACAAAAACTTGCAGTTTTCGCGTCGTCACCGCATATGTGCACCAAGTTTCACACCCGTACAGCAATACGGATTTGACGTTTGAGTTTAAGATTCGGATCTTAGTTCGTAGAGAGATCTGGCGTGACCGCCAGATGTTTCGGAGACTCGCAAACGCAAATCGGGCTTTTCTGATCCGGGTTTCGATGTCCTTTTTGGTACCACCATCAGGCGTAATCTGGCTACCAAGATACTGGAAGCACTCCACTGTCTCAACCTGTTGTCCAGCTACCACGAAATTGGAACGATTTCCTGTATTGATTTCCATCGACTTGGTCTTTCCGACATTGATTTTGAGACCTGCTGCCTTGGAGCAGGTGCTTGGTGAGGTCGTCGAGTTTGCTCTGCATGTCTTGTTGTGTTTGGGCGAGCAAAACAATATCGTCTGCCAGGTCAAGGTCGTTCAGTTGCTCCATGGTTGAAGGATTCCACGGCAATCCTCGGTTTGGTCTACAGTCAATCGATCCAGTCAAGATCTCATCCATTACGATGAGAAAAAGTAGCGGTGATAAAATACATCCTTGTCTCACTCCAGCAGTTACCGGGATTGGTTCGGACAAGACACCGTCGTGCAAGACCTTGCACGAAAATGCCTCGTACTGTGCTTCGATGAGATGGACTAGTTTCTCTGGGACCCCTCTTCGTCTAAGAGCAGCCCAGATGTTTTCGTGGTTCAGTCGGTCAAATGCTTTTTCGAAATCAACGAACACCAGCAGAAGAGAGTCCTGGAATTCGTTGAATTTATTTGAGAAAATTTTATTGAATTCCTTTCATCAAAAAAAGAGTACATTTTGAAAAAATTTACAAAAAGAAGAGTACGCTCATTTCTTAATCGAAAAAGAGTACATGTACTCTTAAAAGAGTACGTATGGTATCCCTAGTTTAGACATGTGTAGTTTGTGTAGTCTTTTTTGTAAGAAATTTTAATAGACTTGCTTTGTATAGGTACATTAAATCAATGGGATCAACATGTAATCCATTGATATGTTATCAAATAAAAAAAATGCGAAATCGAGCTACAAACCAATGTGAAAATAAGTCAATCCGTTGGTAATTTTAAACCTATTTTGGCTCGGAACTTTTCGGAGATTTGGAATAAAAACACACGATTGGATTTACTGTTTCTAATCCCTTTATTAATCATTTCCATTGGCATATGTCTTATGTATGTAGTGTCTTTTCTGTGTTCTTGTATAACTATGGACCTAGCATTTCATCAAATAATAGTGTTATTTGTTCCTTACGCTTCCCACCAGATTACTGGTTTTCATTCGCTGCTTTTTAGTAATTTGTTAGTTTGTATATACCAGTGAAGTCATGCGCTATAATAGCTACATCCGCGAGCCTTTCAACGTCACATGTATGTATCTTGCGTTCTCTTATCTCTTGTCGAAATTCCTTCTTTTTTTTATTATCGCCTCTATTGTAAATTTTATTGGTGTATTAATTGCTGTTTGTTAAGTGCAACGCAAGCAATGCGCCATTTCTTTCATTGTTGGTTATATCCTTATATTTGGTAAATGTTATCTCCAAAACTTTAGATTACATATTTCTGGTGGTTGTATGTTATTACTAATTGGTTTAAAATGTTTCAAGCCTTTCTTCCAGTGCTGTGACAATTTTCACCATCATCGTTTTTCGATGCTTATAGTGATAAATTCCATTATTACATATCTACGCCTTACATGTTACTGTTTTTTTTGTTCTTTTCTTTCTCTCTAGTTTAGGTGGTAGCTTGTTGATTAGACAGTATAAGCAATTAAAGATAGGTCAAACCTATATCCACAAATAATGGTATTATTTTACACAAACATAATCCAATCGTTTAATTCCCGCTTGGAATCAGGGGTTTTATTTTAAAATTTAAATTTAAATAGTGCCTGGTTTCAGAAAAATAAGATCGACTGAAGTATTTCTTGTCAATAAGCAAAATATTGTCAATTCAAATTTTTACTTCATTGTTCATAAATTAAGATTTGTGTATCGATGTGCATTAATAGAAAGATGATGCTGATCATAATAACAAGTGTAATTTGAAAGGTTTGGATAACAATTGAGTTGTAAGGTGAAAACAAAACCGAAAAACTCAAAGCATCCCACAAACACGCAAACACACGCGGATTCAAATCTGCACATAAAATTGGTTTTATTTTTTGTATAATTTATTTCATTTGCAACCATTTAATGGGACTCGATTTCAATTTTTTGTTTTGGCACACTCGCTCGACCGCTTGCCCGTTTCATCATCCAGGTAATATATATGAAAAAAAAACAATATAATGACACGCGTTTGTTTTAAGGGAGACGATAACGAAATCGATCAAAGGCCAAAATAACAAATCCCACTTTAGCAATCGTAATATGATCGAACTTATATTTCAAATACAATATAATAAACTCTGTTATTCCTTATTTCAAGCCAGGATTTTGTTTTTAATTTACGATTGTTTAACTGTTAAATGCGTACGACACTAAACTATAAAAGAAAAAATATAATACAAAAACATTATCTTAAATATTATGTAATATAGACGACAAGAAAATATTACGTTGAAGAATGATGGGCCTGTTCATTTTTTTTATTTGGCTCTACACTGCCGTTGGAAGCATAATTGTCACAAAAAGGCAAAGCGAGAAAAATGCGATCAAAGTATCACAAAATTACTTTGCTGTCAACCCACAGTTTCGCAATTTTTGTTGACTTCAATGCCGTGGTTCTCTGAAATATACTCCTATCATAAGAGCCTCTTCAGTGTGACAAATATGCGTCCATTCGTCTCAGTGTGACAATTTGACTTAGATTTTTTCTTGAAATTTCTAGAATAAACTTTATGTTTCGACAAAGAATTTCAATAATACGTATCAAATTATGACGATTGGCATCAAAAAATCAAAAACGTCGAAATGTCACATGTGACAATTATGCGTCCAACGGCAGTACACCACTTGTTAGCACTTCCGTTTCCCGAATATGCAGATTTATCGTTCCACAGAAATACGAAACTGTCAACGAAAGGGCAGAAACAAATCTAATTCCAATACTGGCGTAGGACGCAACCAAGCATTCGTTTGAGATAACGAAATTATCTCATCCCAGTTTAAAACAAAAAAAAACATCCTAACTAACTACTTCATTCTCTTCTGCATACAATCTTTCCTACAATTTCTGACTATTTCTGTTTCATTTCCAGAACGAAACTGCCCCTGTATGGGCATTCTATTGTCTATTATTGCTGTCCTACGCAAATTCATCGACTGCCTCTGTAGTTTCTTCAATTGCACCGTTCCCATTGACCGTTGCATTGCCGTTGGTGATAACCACTTCCACCTCCGGTACAGCGGGTTCAACTACTTCAACCTTAGTTGTGACAGGCACGATGGATTCCGCCGGAGCTGCTACTGCTGCCACAACCGTTACTGGTTCCGTTGCGGCATTACCGTTGCTTCTGACACTGTCCATGTTCGGGACGTAGTCCATGGCCATCAGGCAGGCAAACACGGTCATAATCATCTTCGGCTTCACCTCAGCTATGTCCTCCGGTAGGGCGTACACCCGGGCACCGATCTTACGTGCCATAGAGACCGCGTATTTGGCATTCTCCAGATTTTCCTGTGAAGAAAATGAGGGGTTTGTGAAAAAGTTAGCTACGCAGCCTATTAGTTGTAATTAGCTTTATAGTCAGGTTAAGGAAAACACACTTCTTTGCTTCTAAATTAATGAAACAGGTTTGTGAGATCGTGATTGATATCAATAAACATAAATATAAGTACTAAAAAGTAATGCTACATATAGCGCTCAATCACAATTCAATAGTAATTTCAATTGATTATTTAAAAAAAAAGATTCCAATAAGATTAACTCCAGCTCGATAAAGCAGAGCAAAAGCGAATTTGGAACTTGATTCTATTTTTAGCTGCACTTTCATATAGCGAGAGAATCAATCCTATAAGAAGGCGTTACGGACTGTTACGCTAGAGCAATCCGAGGTTCACTCTCATTCCAAAACCTAGAGAGAGAGAGAGAGCACATTTTTTTCCTCAAGCGAGATTTCAAACCAGAGAGGTTCATTCATCCCAAGAGAGAGCGCAGTGGAAAGAGAAGAACAAGCACAAACCTAGTGGGTGGGTTGGGTGGTGTTATGCACAAACCACTGAAAGCACAATTTTCTTATATCCAACAATCTTTAGATTCTTTGACTAACCTCTGCATTTCCTCCATCCTTCACGTTGTCATAGTTGATGCTGCCCGGTTTGATCGAATCGATCAGATCGATCACAATCTTACCATCGGCAATAGCCGAATCCTGGAAGCTCTTCAAACTGGTAGTCTTGCCGGCATTCTTCAGCTTCGTGTTAACCCACTGCACGATTTCCTTCTCGATTATTGGATTTCCGGTATTTGCCAATCGGGACAAAATCGACAGAGTGTAGGCACGCATCAGCTGCCAGATCAGTGCTAAAATAGTACAAAAAAATCAGTTAGAAAATGATTTGAAAAAATCATTGCATTCAAAAGCCGTACCCAGCGTCAGTGTCGCGTTGCCGTCGCTCAAATCTTGTCCGGCAATTCCAACGAGGGAGAACTTCAGCTGCTTGCCCAGTTCCACAGCGTAGTTGCAGTTTTCCAGCTTTTCCATGAACTTGCGCAACGGCGTGAACTTTTGGTGCACCTTTTTCCAGTTCACGATGCCCGGTTGGATGATGTCGAACAGCTGGAAGATGACCAACCCATCGGCCAGATCCGAGTAGAGCCAGTTGACGTGCGGCTTCACGCCCATCGAGTTCATCCAGTTGCGGTAAGCTGCGGCAAAGGTACAACATTAAATTGACATGAATATTGTAGGGATTTCGTTTTTATGTTTCATTTTTTTTAGACGAAACTTAAACTCTTCTGAGGTAAAAAATACTCACTCTTTTCTTCACGCGTTTCTTCGATCGCTTCCAGACCCTCGATTTCGTCCGGTTGGTCCAGGCCCGGATGGTTGTTGAACAGGTTAGCAACAAATGCCAAATTCAGCTTGTACACGCCGTTGACCACATCCTGGGGGGTAACGAACGAGCGGCAGTTCAGCTTAGCCGCCTGCTGCAGCATCATCTCGGCACGGTTAAGAGCATTCGGTTCCTGATATGGTTACAAATCGGTTAGTTATTTCATTTCTTATTTTTTTAGCTTTAAAACAGAATCTTACTCGGAGAGCTTCCAGTGAAACGCCAGCATCTTTGGGAGCAATCTGATTCAACAGATAGCTGTACACTTCGGAATCGGATATATCGGACTGGAAGTTGGTGCAACGGCGAGCGACCCCAGCACGCTCCAGATGATGATTGACCCAACGAAGCAGGATTGCCTCGGGCGAAAGTTTCAGCAGGTCCTCCACTTGTTCACCATCGGCTAGAAGTGCGGCAAGTCCTGGACAGCTGTCCAGTGTAATATGACTAAAAAGACCGATTCGGATGATTTGCCATAGGAGACCTAGCACCAGATGTGGTTTTCCCTTGGCCAAATCATGGGCATCGATATTTACAATGTTACATCCAATGGCCTGCGACGACACCAGCGCGAGGGTCAAATTTTCGAACTTGGTGTAGACTGTAAGGTTCTTTTTGTTGATGGCTCGTTCGTCGATCGTATCCGGACAAGAATGGTTGATAATTTTGCACAGCAGAATACCATCCTTGATTTTGTCGTACAACTGTTTACCCTCCGCATCCAACGGAAGCAGATGATTCAAGTCCTGATCGTGCGCCAGATTGGAGTTGATCCAATCACTGAAGGCGAGCTGTTCTTCGATGCGTACCGAATGGGTCGTCCCGACTGCCGAAGAATCGGACATCCCTCCGAGGGTTTCCAGGTTTTCCTTCTTCGAAACGACGGTTTTGAACGTGCTGGCCACGTCTTTGGCCTTGAGGTCCAGACAGAGCGCCTCAAACTCATCGTAGGATAGTTTGCCCAAATGTTGCGACCGTTGCTTATTGCTGTACTCATCGATCATCAATCGTACCTGGTAGCCTGGCAATTTGAAACCCACCTGATCCAGAGCATCCTTCAGTTCCTTCAGCTCAATGAAACCATCTTTATTTGTATCGATCTGGGGAAGAGAGAACCAAAAAAAAAATACGTTAATTCCAGGGCAAAAAGAAATGTAACACCATCAACTTTTATCATGAAATGGGATAGAGAATGTACAACGTCAGCCAGCAGAGATAAACGATTCCATTATCAAACGGGTAAGTACCGATTTTGTTTATGGCATATGTTAATCGGGTCTTAAACTTGACCACCCACATAAAGTCGTGGTTAGAGGCCACCTCAACGTGACAATCGGGCAGCTAATTATGAGACTGTTTGAATGCAAGTCGGGGAATGAGCGCGTTCATTGCACGCACCTCCCGTCAGCTGATGGAAACCATGCTACTAAACCCGACCAACTTATGCGCTGTGCTCGAGCTGTTTGGCTCAACCAGTCATCGGTGTAGCGCCTTGTAGGCTGACATGCGTACGGAGTTTATGTTTGGGGCTTGTTTTGAAAACGAAAATAAAGGCACGTGCTGCTCATATAAAAAGCCTAATGATGCTACTTTTTCAACACGTGACTGATGAGAGTAAGGATTAGGCGAAGCAGTTTAACGACGATGCTGCTAATTACTGGTAGGTAACTGTAACGTAATGTTTTATCGACTAATTCGTAGATCTAAATGTGTTTCGCAATGACCACTGTTTGCAGTTTGATAGGTCAATCATGCCTTTCTCCATTAACCTTTCGGATGGTTAGTAACCTGAATTTTTATTTTTGAAGTGGATGTAAAAACTACGCAAACATAGATGATTTGTAAAATACGAAATATTTTCAATTGACACCACATGGTTTGAAATTAATCTTATACACCTCAGTCGTGTAGCTTACGTTGGCATTCAATCTGTTTCTCGAATTAGGTGCAATTCGGCTTTTATTGCATGGCACCCAACAAAAACAACAAAATACGGTAACATTTATTTTCAGTTCTTATCGGCAGAAACTCAACTGCGAAAGCTTAGTGGCAAATTGGCGTATACGTCTGTCGTTTGTATAAAACAACTCAAAATTTTCACCGCTTTCAACAACTTCGTAGAAAATTTTCGTTTTATATCACAAACTTGAAACTTACTGCCATTTCATGTGTTGGTTGGTCTTCGAGTACTTAGGTGCCTACATCATCATCGACATATCGACATCAGTCGTCCTCGATAAGAGAGTGCGGTTATCATTGTCAAGTGTAATTATCGCTCGATATCGCACGCTCGGAAAGCTGATCGAAGGACAGTCAACAAAACTAATCAAGTCAACTCTAACGAGGAACTTATTCCACTGATGATTTGGCATTTGTTTAGTATGGTTTTTATCAGAAACCATTTCCCATTTTTGCGTCCAACAAAATTTTCAACTTTGCGCATATTTCTTTTAGAAATTCCCATAGAATTTGAAGATCAATCAAACTATGTTATACTCTGTATTGTTGGAACATATTGGTCCCATGTCAGCTGTAATTGACACTTTTATTGAAAACAAGAATTTCGATTGGATAACCCTTCATTTTTTTTCTCGAGTTTAAAAATTTGAAAATTCGAAATTATGTGAAGATACACTGTATCAAAAAATTGTCCGTACAGCACGTACCTTGAAATCCAAACAATCGAAAAGTGCACTTTTTCAGTCAATAAAAGTACTACAATTACATCATTCGCTGCAGAAACTATAGTCCTTTTTGTAGATCAGTATTAAAAATGTTTATGAATTAAACCGTAAAAATAATCCAATTCATTTTGTATAGAAAGTCCCAAAAACGACGTCAAAAAATTGTCCGTACACTGAGAGCTTTGTCAAATATTAGTCAAGTAAACAGTTATATGTCAGTCTGTCAAACTCAGAAACGTGAGTTGAATCTCAGCAACGACAATTTCCAGTGGTCTGAGCGATAAATACGGTAAAAAGAACTATATCTAGCATAAATAAGTAGATTTTCGTGTGTCCGGATGTCAACGGGTATTTTCTTTTTGAAAATCAGACATTTTCCTGTTAATTAAATCCACAAAAAATAATAAGAAAATGTCTGCTCCTCACAAAAAATTACTCGTTGACATCCGGAAACTAATTGCTGACATGAAGAATGACGGTTAAAGCTTGTCCGAAATTGCAGGTATAGTAAAACGGCCACGATCGTTGGTTCAGTATGTCCTTCAGAACTTTAAGAAGACTAACTCCCTGGAGACCACTCCAGGAAGAGGCCGCAAACTGAAGCTTACGGATCGTCACCATCGCATCATTGTTTGGGAAATCAGTCAGAATCCTAAAATCAGTGCCCCGAAACTAGCAGACAGCCTGAAGAATTTTGAAAACATACAGGTTAATCCTCAAACGGTACGGAACATACTTCATGAGAAAAAATACCGAAGACGTGTTGCTCTGAAGAAGCCGTTTATATCTGCTAAAAATAAGAAAAAGCGGCTGCAATACGTTCAAAAGTATGTCCTGGAACCGGAAGAGTTCTGGCATAACGTCATATTCACTGACGAAATCTTATTTAATATTTTGAGTATGGCGTAATCCAAATACTGAATTGGATCCGAAGTCTTCTTAAAGTTCAGAACCGACGATCATGGTCGTTTTACTATTATATGCGTGATTCGAAGATAAGTAAATAAATAAATTTCGGACAAGCTTTTATCGTCATTCTTCAGGTCAACAATCAGTTTCCGGATGTCAACGGGGTTTTTTTTTTTTTTTGTGAGGAGCAGACATTTTTCTGTTAATTTAATCCACAAATTGTTGAAAGCGCCGATGTGGTCTAGTGGATAGGCTGGCGCGAGTCTGGTATTGGTACGCCAGGCGTACTGGGTTCGATTCCCGGTATCGGCAAGAAAAACTTTTGGGTTCGAATCCCATAAGCGGGCCGACAGGTAAAAGATGTGTTTCATTATATAACTGACTATATAATTTGAATGTTCAATCAGTATATACACGGATGCCGGAATACCTGTAAGTAAGTAAACTAGCCCACCTGATTGATTCGTTCTTCCAAAATATACCTACATCATCAACACACGCAATACATTCACCACATAACAGTTCATACGAAGCCATGGGGTCCATACCATTATGGTGGCGCGCTGCATTGGAGATTTGTCGAACCTAATAATCTAAGGAATGTATGTGAACCCATACTTAGGCAGAAACTGCGGTGAATCCGTGCACCCAGGTGGATTACCAACATACATACATACAATTTAATCCACAAATTGTTGAAATCTACTGATTAAGCTAAATAAAGTTCATTTCACCGTATTATTTATCGCTCAGACCACTGGAAATTGTCTTTGCTGAGATTCAACTCACGTTTCTGCGTTTGACAGACTGACATATAACTGTTTACTTGACTAATATTTGACAAAGGTCTCAGTGTACGGACAATTTTTTGACGACGTTTTTGGGACTTTCTATACAAAATGAATTGGATTATTTCTACGGTTTAATTCATACACATTTTTAATACTGATCTACAAAAAGGACTAGTTTCAGCAGCGAATGTTGTGATTGTAGTAAAAAGTGCACTTTTTGATTGTTTGGATTTCAAGGTACGTGCTGTACGGACAATTTTTTGATACAGTGTACATAAAAAAAAAGTATGTTGTGGCCAAGGTTACCACGTTATCGAGCATATCGTTTGGTCATGTGGGGTCCACCTAGCCGCTAGAGCGAGTTTAATAGATTCCTTTCGGGCCTGGGGAAAACCACCCTGCACCACAGTAAGAGATGTAGTAGCTGCGCTGCGATAGACATTGATTACTGTTGGAATATGAAGAGCCCTAAAGAACGAACTAGTTTCGTTAACAGTTGGAACAAGAGAGAGAAATTTATTCAAAAACTTAACACTGGCTACTATGATTATTTGCTACTATTAAACGCCTGCTGCGTTCAACACTCCTCCTTAAATTATTCAGGAAGTACACCGATCATAGTACGAAACTTTTCAATCGCTGAAGCGGCTTTGCCAGGACATGAGCAACGCCCTTCTGCTTTAAGTCACGAACGAAGAAGTATCGTGGTGTGTCAATATGCTTACTTCGTCGTTCGCCCTGGTCATTGTCAACCATTTTTAAGCAGCTCTGGTTATCCTCGAACACCCTGTCTGGGCTAGACACATCTCCGATGATTTCGCTAACCAGCGCAACGAACTCGACTTCAGTTGAGCTGAGGGACACACATGCTTGCTTCCTGGATCCTCAGAATATGATACCTCCTCCGAAAAATACTGCATGGCCAGAGTTAAATTTTCGGTCCCGAGCATCACCGACCCGGTTCGCATCCACGTACATCGCCAATTCGCCTTCTGTGGAACCAAGTTTCAACTTGAAGTCGGCTGTTGCATTCAGGTATCGCATCACACGCTTTGCCTCATTCCAATCCAGGTGGGTTGGGCAGCTGGATTTTTGAGCTGGGATGATTGTACAGACAACCACGTCCGGCCTGGTTTGAACAGCTACGAAAAGCAGACCTAGCTACCTCCAATAAGACTGAGATATCGTTCCTGCTCCCCCTTCTGCTGTAGGTAGCTCTGATCAAGAGAAATCTAGCTGGTTTTGGCCTCTCCGAAACCAAATTGTTGGATTAACTTCCGGATGTAAATACTGCTGTTGGCTAAGCTTGAACCCACCGATCCAACCCAAAACATCTTAATTTTGAGTTTGAAAAAAGAACCAAACTGGCTTGGTGGCGCACGACCTTACCATTTCCATCGAGCTTCTTCTTGAAAAGCCATATATGTACATCCAACGGCCTTATGGTTCGCAGGAAGTTCAACCAAATCCCACGTGCTATTCTCGATGAGCGATCTCTTCATCTATTGCTTCCTACAAATGCCTAGCGTTAGACGATTTCAGGACTTGAGTGAGAACGAGTACCACCAAGGATTACGTTTGGAGCATCAGCACTAACGTCCACCAACGTTCCGATTTCGACCACGCTTCCTTCACATGGATATAATTCGAAGAAGAACTATTTTTCCACGCACTTTTCGGTCCTTCATCGAGTTTACGACTGGCATGTTTCCATCCTCGTTCGGTATCGGCTTTCAACCACGTCCCACAAATCCTTCAGTTCGAGAAAACTGTGGACAGCGAATTGCCCTCTAGACAAATTTTCACAAATAATTACATGTTCGAAATATACCTTCTCCTAAAAGCTATTGATCTTCGTCTATAATCTTTTTATTTTCATATTTCCCTATCTATTTCCTGTTCTCTTCAAAATGTGATGATCTTAAACAAACATTTGTAAACATACGAAACGAGTTTTGCTCCTTAAAATCTCAAGGTATGAGCCGATAGACTGAGTCGATTTGTGTTCATTTTTGAATTTCTCAAACCCTGGGGCCTAAAAAGCTTCATTTTGGTCCAAAACTCATCCATGATTTTTTGCAAAATTTTAAAGTAAAGTTTACATGAGTAAATTTGAACTTTTAGGTTTGTATGTGAAAATTAAATATTTTGTACTGAAATATCAACATCATTTTTGTTTCTTCTGTGAAACGAAGCCAGTTAATGGTTTTTGTGCCAAATTATAATTTCCTTCAAGGAAATTTTCCGTTGAACAACTTTGTAGAATATCATAACTTCGTATCTTTTTATACAAAAAAGTTATGAGCTCTTTAACAGGTGTATGTCTTTTGGCATTGATAAACAATAAATTCAATTGACACCACTGCTGGGTGCCTATAGCGAGGTATTGCAAGACCACTTTTCATGCCATACTTCGTGGGGCATAAGCAGTGGTGTCAATTGAATTTATGGTTTATCAATCCGAAAAGACGTACAACTGTTAAAGAGCTAATAACTTTTGTGTCTAAAAAGATACGAAGTTATAATATTCGACAAAGTTGTTCAGCGGAAAATTTCCATGAAGAAATTTATAAATTGACACAAAAACCATTAGCTGGCTCGGTTCCACAGAAGAAACGAAAATGATGATGATTTTTCAGTACAAAACATTCAATTTTCCCATACAAACCTAAAAGTTCAAATTTATTCATGTAACCGTTACTTAAAAATTCTGCAAAAAATCATATATGAGCTTTGGACCAAAACGAAGCTTTTAAGACCCCAGGATTTGAGAAATTCAAAAATGACCCCAAATCGACTCAGTCTAATGAGCCAAGATAAATCGGGAGTGTATTTCCGCTGGAGAAGAAACAAATATGGCAATTGGCAAATCCGCTTATTAAGTGCTGATGGGAGACTCCTAAAGAAATGTACTCAGTTTGGAAAAAGTGTAAAATTAAAAGGTGCAGATTTTGTGGCACGGATGGTGAAGAAAATAGAAAGTCTAGCAATTCGAAGGAAACTCAAAGGTACCGAAACACGAAAGCCAAGCTAGGAGGACTGGGAGAACAAGAGAAAATTTGGATCGATGATTGGGAATTTCACTTTACGAATTTTCAGTGTTTCGAAAGATTCCCACAATGGATGAAAAGATAAGTATTTCCATTTAGTTAATGTTCGTTAATAATAATCGTTTTGAATATACGAAGTTTCGGTCTTCGACAAAGTTGTTCAGCGGAAAATTTCCTTTAGGAATTTTATAAATTGGCACAAAAACCATCAGCTGACTTGGTTCCACGGACGAAACAAAGTGATGTTGATTTTTCAGTACAAAATATTCAATTTTCCCATACAAACCTAAAAGTTCAAATTTACTCATGAAAACGTTACTTAAAAATTTTGCAAAAAATCATGGATGAGTTTTGGACCAAGACGAAGCTTTTTAGACCTCAGGGTTTGAGAAATTCCAAAATGACCCCAAATCGACTCAGTCTATTGCTTAATGAACATCGATAACTACGAACAAACCAGCGTTTATGTAAAGTTGATGTTTTCAGATACAGACCCCTGAGGGCCAATCCGGAAGGTCGCATAAAAAAAAAACAGCGATAAACAAGAATCATATCACGTAAGTTACATAGTTATTGACATTTTTTATCACAATCATATTTTAATAATAGCTTCTATTTTCTTGCAGGGTGTCGGCTGTTCAACTTCCACCGAAAAAAATTAAGAACATTTTTTTCAGGGCCATGGCGGCGGCTACCCCAGCAGAAGATAAAAAAAAAAACAAACAATGCAGAGGTTAATATGAAAAATCATGCCACTGATCGTATTTGTAATTAAATAAAAAAATAAATTAAAATGCGTTTCATTAAAAACAAAAAACAAAAACAATGCATTTTATCTGTTCAAATTAATTTAATTAATATTTGAATCTACGATGTCCTACGTTCACGTGGAGCAGCATTAACAGTAGAAACAGCCATACGAATGTTTGAATGAAAATTCCTGCTGGATTCTTAGGATCGATGCGATCGCTAAATCAGCCATTTATCCTTTCGTGGCAAAGTATCATCTGATTGTTAGCTTGAGCGTATTTCGGCTCAGAACCAAACAACTATATTTATGTTCATGTAGATGCGTAAAATCAGGGTTACTGATAATCGCTTCGTTTGCTTCAAAATTTCCAATCGTTACGACGCAACCACAGTTACGACGCTGTTAAGCATTGACTCCCGAACGAATCAAAACATACAACATAAGAACGCCGTCTTAGTGAACCATGTACTATGAATTTTCGTTCTGTTTGTGTTGCCTAGCGTTCATTGTTGATTTTCTCCTTCCGATTTTTAGTCATTGTTTACTCCAGCAATCATTCACTTCGCTACTGAATGAATTCGATTGCGAGTTGATTCGGCGCGAGTTGATGACGATGCTGTTGATTCATGCCCAAAATCAGACCTTTTAGGAAGAATGCTACTAGGGATCAATTCCTGGGATAAAGACTAAGACCGATATTTAATAAAATAATTAACACACCTTGAGAGGAAAATAAGGCAATTTTTGCATAAATTTGGTTTTTGGGCATCTCTTGCGTTCCAAGAATTAATTCGCTTTCCTTCATGAAGCGTTCGCGACGAAGCATAATCGTCAGCGAGTCGAGTAGATGTCGAAGAATTCGACGCCGTCTACGCGCAATGTTTTCATTAGAAGCGAATGATGATTGTTTGATGGTTACCGATAGTAACTCAGAAAATAACGGATCACTAAAGAGGGGAAGAAAAACAAACTAGGTTTGCGTCGTTCGATGCTGAAAAGCGTCGTTTCTAAAGAAAACAGACTTTCTATGTTGAGGAGTAAACTCGTTGGTGACTAGGATCGGGGTGAAAAACCATTCTGAGCGAAGATCAGCAACCTTGCGTAAAATAACTGATAAATCTATATATTGCTTTTTATGGAAAATTGCATGAACTATTCCGAGCTATTGTTCCTGTTAAAAAACGGCGTTCACGTATTGGAGTAAGTCAACCTTGGCTAAACCCCGAACTTCGTAACCTTCGCAATCGTTTGAGGAAAGCGAGAAAAAGGTTCCGCAACGGCCATGATATGACCGTGTCTCTTGAGGTACGTGACTTAGAGAGCGCCTACAACACATTACACGTGACAAGTTTCTGTGACTACATCAATCGCATTCAGGATAACGCTCGCACCGACTCCTTATCTTTTTGGTCATACGTTCGACAAAGAAAGGGTACTCAGAGTATACCTCAAGTGACCACATACGACGATGAAACTGCCGAAACGCCAAATGCTGTTGCAGTGCAATTCTCGACACTCTTTCAGAGTGTTCTTAGCACTAACACACCACCTTTATGCGAATCATACCTAAGTAGCTTGCCGAATCGTGACTTCAACCTTCCTCTGCTGAATTTCTCCTCGAACGACGTCTTCCGGAAGCTGTCTACGTTAGATGAAACAAAAGGACCTGGACCAGATGGCATTCCTCCAATTCTGGTTAAGAAATGAGCCGATCCGTTATCCGTACCAATATCGATCATCTTTAACCAATCGTTAACGGAAGGTACTTTTCCCACCGCATGGAAAATCGCATCGATCACTCCAATCCTCAAATCCGGCGACGCGCATCGAGTGGAAAACTACCGAGGGATTTCGATTCTAAGCTGTTTGCCTAAGGTATTCGAGAGCCTCGTTTATGACGTACTTTATCAATCGGTGCACCACTGTATTTCTGAAGATCAACATGGATTCATAAAACGTAGATCTACGACCACCAATTGTACGTCTCGATGTTGGTTACTAGGCTGGATAAACGTCAACAAGTCGATGCAGTTTATGTAGACTTGAGCAAGGCTTTTGATAGAGTACCGCACAAAATTTGTCATCGAAAAAATGCGTCGGATAGGACTACCTGATTGGCTTTGCAAATGGATCAACTCTTATCTCGTAGACCGGACAGCTTACGTACGACTAAACAACGTGAACTCGACGCCTTTTCGAATCACTTCTGGAGTTCCACAAGGAAGTCGTCTGGGACCTTTGATTTTCGTTCTTTTTATCAACGATCTATGCGCTGTCATTGAATCGGATAAGTTGCTGTACGCCGACGATCTAAAGATTTTTCGTACCATAGCTTCACTAGTTGACTGCTGTGCTCTCCAAAAAGACATAGAACCAATTCTAACGTGGTGTCATCAGAATGATATGGCTCCTAATATTTCCAAATGTAGTGTCATATCTTTCACTCGTAAACGCCAACCTTTGAACTTCGAGTACAAAATGTCATCGACTACTTTAAGCCGCAATTCTATCGTCAAGGACCTTGGCATAATTTTGGACACCAAGCTCACTTTCTCGCAGCATATCTCGACTACAACAGCTAAGGGCTTTGCGGTTCTTGGCTTCATACGACGAAACACGCAATTCTTCAACGACTACTACAGCCTAAAAGCACTTTATTGTGCTCTTGTACGCAGCATTGTCGAATACGGAGTACAAATCTGGGCTCCATACCAGGTTGTACAGGCAAACCGGATCGAAAGAGTACAACGATGCTTCCTCAGATACGCTCTGCGCCAGATACCATGGAATGACGCCTTGAACCTCCCACCTTACGAACAGCGCTGTTTGTTGCTGAGTCTACCGACGCTGGCATCAAGGCGCATTCTTCTACAACGGCTCTTTGTCTTTGATATTCTACAGAATAATGTGGACTGCCCAGAATTGTTGTCGTTACTTCCGTTTAACGCTCCTGTAAGATCTACTCGGACGCAGGAGTTCCTGAGACTTACTACTAGACGAACCCGATACGGACAAAATAACCCTTTGGATACATGTTGTGCTCGTTTCAATGAAATAGTTAGTAACTTTGATTTTAATATTTCTAAGGCTGTGTTTAAAAGTAGAATAAGATAGTATCTTTTTGTAATGTGTAAACATCTCTAAATGTCTGCAAAGACTAAATAAATAAAATGAAAATAAAAATAAAATATTTTTCTCCGTGTGGAGTTCTCACCCCCATTAGTTTTTTTTTAAATCATTTTTCGCTGCGATTGAATTTCAATCTTTCGAAAATTTAAACATTGAACAATGTTTAAATTTTTTTTTACCGATGATAAAAATTATATTTATAAATAAATGTATTATTTTTGAAAAAAAATTTTTTTTATAAGAACTGGAGTGTGCAACGTAATCTTTAATAGTGTTCATATAACCATATAGAAAAGGTAATCATGTTGAATTGTTTTTTTCCCCATGAAATCTTTCGAAAGTGTTGTTTCCAAAGATTTCTTGGAGGCCTAATTGTGTTTTTTTAATAATTTATTTTCAAGAGCAAGCAATGGAGTTATATTCAAGGTCGATGACCAGATATGTGATGCACAGAAATCCCAATTTTAACGTCCCACATTTAAAAGAAATTTTAGCATTAGTTTGGGGTTTTACCTAAAAAAAATTAAAAAAAAATGTGTCTATAGGATTTTGAATTTTGGATTTCTGCATCCAGAAATTCGCTACTATTTAGCATAAAAGCTCCTAACATAAGAACTTCTATCATGGAAACGTATGGTACAGTTGTCCACGTTTCTTCCTCCCTGTGTTCCAGTTGTCTCTGCTCGGCGTCCAATACTGCACAGTGGCCTGGCCTAAGCAAGCATAAAACTTGAGATCGTGTCTGTAAATTCTGTCAATTTTCTTAGTCTAGCCAGGAAAAAAAAAACTCTCGCTTATAGAGGTTTTTCATTCTAACTTATAATTGTTGTGTGTCATAAAAGTCATAAGACCTGGCGATTTTACTCATTTAAGGTTTCTAGCTCATCCAGATTAAACATATAGGAGTTTTCATTTCTTTTAAAATAATAGATTAAGAAATTTATGATTCGACGAAGTTAAGCACCCTATATTCATGATACTGAAAAAGGTACGTTCAGCAGATGGTCATCGTTAAATCGCTGGAGACGTTCCATAAATCTGAATACCCAATACCTATACATCAAGCTTACATGATCGCTCAGATTTGTTTAATCATTCGCACGTGCAGATGTGTGGTCCACAGATGCTTCCTTGTTTTCATTAAAATTCAATCACACTTTAGTTACGACGGAAGATGGTAGCTGCTGCTGTCTGACAGTCTGTCTGTAACTAGGAAACCACAACTGAGCATGAGATAATTTCAACCCCGAATCCAAACGTGCATCTTTGCACAAAATCATCGCACATAGCTATTTTTTTTTTTTTGTTTTATTCCAACATTGCCAAACGTGACCACTGAGTCCGATTTGATTAGCTCGATCAGCTGTCATCCCCTCATGCGATGATGGCACATTTTCGATCCGACAACAAGACACACGTTTAAAAACCTGGCGACATCAAATCGAAACAATCTTCGTTTATTATGAAAACATCACGCAACGGTGTCTTCCCGCCAGACATCACAGTGACATAAATAGTGTAATGGAGCTCATCATCAATCTTCAATCCAACACCGAAAAGGTATCGGTCGACGGAGACAGAACTACAGGTGGAAAACAGAGGAAAATAATCAACTGGCCAACCCGTACCTACTTACAGGTGATCGAGTCAATAACTCTTGTTTTGTTGTTATACAATAGATTCACCGATTTGCCGAAGTGCTCTTGTTTACTAGCATTTTGTTTTGAAGCTGTCTTTCGATCTGATTTGGTCACATTTATTTCTTAGCTTACCCAGTTGTAGAGAACGACCGACGCACGGAAGGCACGACGACAATGTTCGATTAGACCAGAAACTCGATTGGTGGAGAAAAAGTAATAAAAAAATGATGACTATTTAATAGCTGACTTACTCTTTGCAAGGTGGAGATTTTTTGCGTGGCAAATGTAGGGTAAACCAGCATTTGAGCTAATTTTCGTTAGCTGAAGACATCGCTATAGAGAAAATAGGTCTAACTCGTGTCATTTATTCCGACATAAGTTTATGTTGTAGGTGTGTAGGTCCTGTAGAAAAAATCCTAAAAATTTAAGTGCCAAAATACCAAAAAAAATATGCGTCATAGATGGACCATACTAAGTTTACCGAATGCATAAGTCGAAATTTGGCGCGGTGCTTCCTGGCAAATCAAGTTACAATTTCATTCAAGGCACATCGATTTTAGTATCATTTAAGAGGCTACATACAAAGAGGCGCAATCTGATCCCTTCTAAAATAAAAAGCTTGCAACCCTGCTGTGGGGCTGCCTTTAAGACTGCTTGGTTTTGCTCGATTGGAATGACACTGACAGAAAATTGAAAATTCCAATCGTGACATTTCGTCTCTTTGTTTACTATAGGCTCGTTAAGTATCATGTTTGTTAATAAGTACACCATCTACTGATAAAACGTTTTACAGATTAGACATTTAGCAAAACAAATCTGTCAACCATGCCGTCATGAATAATCTGCCTAGTCGAATGATTCGCGGAATATTTAATCCGCTTGCTCATGAAGTGCCTTGTGAGCTGGTTGATAGTAACGTAAATTTGTTTGTATGCAAACAATTACTCAACCGAAAGAAAACAAATTCGTCATTTTTGTAAAAATTATTAAGAAATTTTAGTCACTTTTGTATTCTTTGTAGTTTTAGTCATTTTTGTAATTTTTGTCATTTCTGTATTTTTGTCATTTTTGTCATTTTTGTAATTTTTGTAATTTTTGTCATTTTTGTCATTTTTGTCATTTTTGTCATTTTTGTCATTTTTGTCATTTTTGTCATTTTTGTCATTTTTGTCATTTTTGTCATTTTTGTCATTTTTGTCATTTTTGTCATTTTTGTCATTTTTGTCATTTTTGTCATTTTTGTCATTTTTGTCATTTTTGTCGTTTTTGTCATTTTTGTCATTTTTGTCATTTTTGTCATTTTTGTCATTTTTGTCATTTTTGTCATTTTTGTCATTTTTGTCATTTTTGTCATTTTTGTCATTTTTGTCATTTTTGTCATTTTTGTCATTTTTGTCATTTTTGTCATTTTTGTCATTTTTGTCATTTTTGTCATTTTTGTCATTTTTGTCATTTTTGTCATTTTTGTCATTTTTGTCATTTTTGTCATTTTTGTCATTTTTGTCGTTTTTGTCATTTTTGTCATTTTTGTCATTTTTGTCATTTTTGTGATTTTTGTGATTTTTGTCATTTTTGTCATTTTTGTCATTTTTGTCATTTTTGTCATTTTTGTCATTTTTGTCATTTTTGTCATTTTTGTCATTTTTGTCATTTTTGTCATTTTTGTCATTTTTTATCATTTTTGTCATTTTTACATTTTTGGTCATTTTTGGTCATTTTTGGTCATTTTTGGTCATTTTTGGTCATTTTTGGTCATTTTTGGTCATTTTTGGTAATTTTTGGTCATTTTTGTCATTTTTGGTCATTTTTGGTCATTTTTGTCATTTTTGTCATTTTTGTCATTTTTGTCATTTTTGTCATTTTTGTCATTTTTGTCATTTTTGTCATTTTTGTCATTTTTGTCATTTTTGTCATTTTTGTCATTTTTGGTCATTCTTGGTCATTTTTGGTCATTTTTGGACATTTTTGGTCATTTTTGGTCATTTTTGGTCATTTTTGGTCATTTTTGGTCATTTTTGGTCATTTTTGGTCATTTTTGGTCATTTTTGTAATTTTTGTCATTTTTGGTCATTTTTGGTCATTTTTGGTCATTTTTGGTTATTTTTGGTCATTTTTGGTCGTTTTTGTCATTTTTGTCATTTTTGTCATTTTTGTCATTTTTGTCACTTTTGTCATTTTTGTCGTTTTTGTCATTTTTGTCATTTTTCCTGTCGATTTTCACTTTTTGTTCAGCATAAAGCAGCGACGATATATGAAAACTGAGTGCAATTATCACTAAAATGTCTTCCACTCCAGTGTTTATAATTAATACAATTTCAAAGATTTCGACCGTTTTATAGTCTCTTAAACCAATCTCTATGAATAACTATGAATATTTCATGCAGTCGGAATCATTTACATGTTATATTTAAAGCCGCAGTACAATGAATTAAAAAAATGCCAAAAATCTGTACAAATGCACTTATGCACTTACAGAATGTGTACCGAAAATGAGTCCAAAAATCTTTACTTTTCAAGATAAATCTTTACATGTGGCAACCATCTAGTGATAGAGAAACAAGAGAGATCAATAGTATATTCATGGTGTGTTTCGGTATGGAAAGTTCAGCAGTCAGGGTTGCCAACTACTTTTTTATTTTTTTGAAAAATCAGGAACTGGTGGAATAAAAATCAGATAACGTCAAAAATAACGGAAATTTCGCTCAAAGTGATGACCTTTTTTGGGTCGTTGCTCTACATTTTCACTTCAGCATCTGGTATCGAATTCCGATTGTGATAACAACCCCACTAGAAAAATCGTAATGTATGTATGTATGTATGTATGGTTCCCCCATCGGTAGCAAGGTCCAGCCTATGTCTGTGTGGCTTGGCCTTCGAATTGACTTCTAGGGCTTCCACGGCCGATGGTTCGTCGAGAGAAGGCATCCAACCCACAGAAACCTACAATGGTTGGCACTCCACTCCGCTTGCAATAATCGCTTTGGGCTATCCCCAGATGCATTCTCTCTGGAAAATATAAAATACAATGGAATAAGTATATAATGATATAATGAACAAGAAATATGATACATATGAATATAATAATTATGAAATACAATTAAAATATAGAAAATGAGTAATATAAATTATAAAAAAAAAGTCTGAAAATTTTAAATTTAAAAAAATGTCTTTTAAACAATGATCCAAAATGATGATGGAAAATGTAAAACTTTCTATTCTCTGATAAATTTATGAAGCAACCGGATGATAATATAATGTGTAAATCATTAAACTCATCACCATTATAACGAAGAAGCTCTGATTATGAATAAAACGAAGAGGGTGAATTTCATATCATAAGACCTATCACAATTAACTAGACGGAAATTCTATAACACACGATGCAATAATCAATTAAATAAAAATATATTTGGCGGGGTAAAAAATCACAAATCAAAATTAAATTCCAACATTCTAAGACTAGAATTAACCAAAAGCTTTATACCTTCTAAGATTGACTCCTACATTCTATAACATGGTTCACTTATACCATACCAAAACGTTTTTTAATGTTTTTCATAATCTTGTATCTCCGGATAATTAACAGTTGCTAAGAAAACAAGGTTTTTTAAATTCTATATCACTAAGTAGGACTTGATACTCTGGATAATTTCGAATCATGAAAAACAAATATAATCCTTAGGTGAACTTCTAATCTTATTACTGTAGAAACCTTGAGTCTTGAAATTTGCGACAAACAAGCAAATAGTACAATATTTAGTTGTGTGAACTCTACAATATTTTTAAATTTTTATACTAAGTTGTTAGATATATTTCAATTGCATAATTTAATTGCGTCTGTCATTTCCAATATTATGGTTAAGTAAACAGTTTGAAAAAGGTAGATTATTGATTGATTTCATTTCTAACTTTTTTGTTACTTGCTTTGAATAGAACTACAAATTGAATTTACAACACAAAACTATTGCTTTTGCAACTATCTTAAATGGAAAAAATGATAGATTGATCCGCCCTGAAAATTCCCCACAATCAACTGGTTTTACTTGGGTGGTAAAGTAATAATATTTGTACGAATTTGATCTAAATTAGAATTGGAATCCTTGTGGCACTCCCTGTTAAAGTCATAGCTTCAAAACTTGCATACAACTTGAGATAACTAAAGAAATTATTTTACTCACCAGATGGCAGTGCAAAGCATTTCTGGTAGCCTTAATAGCGCTTTCTGCATTTTTATTTTACAGGCTTTTACTCAAGTGCAATGCTGCGTCATCAAATAACCAAAACAAAAGTAGTCGAACGAAAATTTTCAACTTACCTTCATGCGGCGATTGATTTTTTTTCTTTAAGTTTATACCAAGTCACTTATTAAAAAAAAAACTTAACGCATTATTTAAGAAAAAAAGAAACTGTTACTACACATGACTTCACTATGCAAATTGGACTCATCAATTCTCCCAGTGAGGATAAATGAACGAAGGCTGCCAGTTTCATCCAAAATAAACAAGTTTTAGGTAATAGAATGTTAAAAAGAAAAAAAAAATCATTAAAGCTACTGTTCGATACTCTACTAAGTTCTAATGAGCCCTGCAATTTTTGTATTTGAATAATAATCTTTTGGCTGATTGCTGGTAGTTCTTGTGAACTTTTTTTAAACAAAAAATATTTTAGTTTTCGATAAACCCTAACAAAAAATAAAACGATCAACTTGAAATATAAAACTTTAAATTTGCAAATGAATAAACATAGTTCATATAGGGAAAAAAAATTGAAATTTGTATTGGTTGTTCTAGTAAGAATTTAGTGTACATTAATAATGAAATAGAAATATTTAGAAAAAGAACACTTTAAACATTGGAACTAAATATTAAATTATGTTTAAACTTAGGAAAACAAAAAAAGGTACTTAGCTTTAGTTGATGCATGAAGATTATCCAATCCGGCTTCTCTACCGATATTACATTTTGATTTGTTCCAGATTGGGAACACTTATACACAGCGACGTTATGTCAGCTAGGATCCAAACCTTCCCACTAGATTTATTCAACGCCATCTGAATTTGTTTTAAACAGATTTTCTCGAAGTTTCGAAAGGAATGGCGTTCGCGTCATGCAAAAAGCGAATTTCAAAAACTTTAACAGCAAATGGCTCGGAATTGATAACATCTTCCTCCTTAACTTCACACTTAATACACTCGCGTACATCAGTTTTAATGATTTCATGCGACATATTGAATTTTAAAGCACTTATTGCTGTATAAAATCAATTTTTATTTGCTTCGAAAGAAATCGCGTGGTGAACAAGCCAGTGTTCCCAAAAAAACACCCCACTAGAAAAATCGTAATTGACTAAAAAAAGAAGATGGATTTATTCACGAGCCAATTGGGAATTATATGAACATCTTACTGCTCTGTATCTGAACCCAGGTGAAACGATTAGTGTTGAACGATTCACGGATGTAATTATTCAAGCAGCTGAAGCTAGCATTCCAAAAACTTCAGATAAATTAGGAAAAAAAGCAGTACCTTGGTGGAATCCCGAAGTTGCTGATGCGGTAAAATTGCGTCGTAAAAATTTGCGTTCACTTAGAAGACTTGACAAGAATGATCCCCGGAAAACAGAGATGCTTAAGAAATTTCAAGAATCGCGTCTATCCTGCCGTAGAATAATTCGAGATGCGAAACAACACAGTTGGGAAGATTTTGTTCAGTCTATAAACCCTGAAAGTACATCATCAATGATTTGGAATCGTATTAATCGCCTCCGAGGTAAGAGACCATCAAACAACATAATACTGAATCTTTCCCCCGGGTTTTACTGATAATTGTACTACAGTAGCCAATGCCTTGGCTGATGAATATGAGCAAAGATCATCTGATGCCAATTATCCAAGAAAATATGTCAACATGAAAAAGAAAGCTGAATCCATCTTTGATAAAACGGATCGACCTCATCTTGAACGACAATATAATATGGATTTTAAAATTGAAGAATTAATGTGGGCATTGAATCGCAAAGGTGGTAAGTCTACAGGAAACGATGATGTTGGTTACCCTCTACTACAAAGGTTGCCATACTCATCAAAAGTGGCTCTTTTAGAATTATTCAACAGAATTTGGGAAAAGGGCGATTTTCCAAAACAATGGAAAGAAGGTACTGTCATTCCCATACCAAAACCAGATGGTAGCCGTAGCAAACCCGAGGGGTTTCGACCAATTACTTTACTTAGCTGCATCGGAAAACTGTTTGAAAGATTAGTTAATCGTCGATTTGTAACTGAGCTAGAAAGTAATCAAAAACTAGACATACGACAGCACGCTTTCAGAGCAGGACGTGGTGTTGATACTTATTTAGCTGATTTGGAAAACCTCTTAATCACCAATGATAATGAACATGCAGAACTTATATCCTTGGATATATCTAAAGCCTACGATACAACATGTAGACATGCTATTTTACAAACTTTAATAAAGTGGAAAATTCAGGGTAGATTGCTCAATATGCTTCGTAGTTTTCTCACTAATAGAACTTTTCGAGTACTTGCAAACGGTGTAACCTCATCACTGCGTACTGCTGAGAACGGAGTACCACAAGACTCGATTCTTTCGGTTTCCTTGTTTTTGGTGGCCATGCAGCCTATTTTCGAACAGATTCCAACCGGTGTTGACATTTTATTGTATGCTGACGACGTGCTTTTAGTGGTGAAAGGGACAAACACAGTAGAAGTCCGTAAACTCTTAAGAAATGCTGTTGTAAAAATAGACTCTTGGAGCAAAAATGTAGGATTTACAATGTCTCCAAACAAATCCAAACATATGCATTTATGTAACATTAAACATCGGAAACGTGGTCGTGCCATAAAACTTAATCGAGTAGTGATACCAAGAGTAAGGAAGATGAGGATTTTAGGCATTCTCATAGATCAAAAAATGAATTTCATTCAACATTTTAACTTGATTAAAAGAAGCTGTGAAAACCGAATAAGAATTTTAAGAATTTTAGGAAATAAATTGAAAAGAGGGAACCGCAGAATACTTCTTACCACCGGATTTTCTTTGATTGTTTCAAAACTGCTGTATGGAGTCGGCTTCCTTAGTCAAAATACAGAAAAAATGTTTGAAATTCTTGCTCCTACTTACAACGCTGTAGTAAGACTTGCATCTGGTGCATTTCGATCAAGTCCAGTAACATCCATTCATTCTGAATCTGGCTGTCTTCCCTTTGATATGCTAGTTATTCAGCGAATAGCTCAGCTTGTAATCCGATTAAGCGAAAAATTGAACGAAGCAAATTTTATGTCTTTTGCCAGAATTTCAACATTGTACTATGACACAACTGGCTGTACAATCCCTACAATATCAAAACTAAGGCGATGCATAGACCGCGAATGGAATTTTAAAGAACCTCAAATAGATGACAGAATCAAACAATGTCTGAAAGCTGGGACATGCAGACACAAAGTTGTTCCGACTTTCAAAGCGTTTATATATGATAAATACCACGATTATAATATCATTTATACTGATGGATCTAAGACTAACGATGGAACAGGAGCAGCTCTGGTTGATGGAGAAACTGTAATGGAATTTCCACTTCCGGGTAGTTGTAGCATATTTTCGGCTGAAGCGTACACACTTAAAAAGGCTGTAGCAGAAAGTTTACCAGATGGGAAAAATTTGATATTGAGCGACTCAGCAAGTTGCCTTGACGCTCTGAAAAGAGGGCGCTCCAAACACCCATGGATTCAGGAAATTGAAAAATTGATCCAGACCCGAAATGTGGTGTTCGCGTGGATACCAGGACACTCAGGAATATTTGGGAAGGATAAAGCAGACTTCCATGCAAATGCGGCTCGTAAAATTCCTCCTCAAAATATCCCATTACCATCTCAGGATGCAGTCTTCGAAATAAGACGACAAATTTGGAATAAATGGACAACAACCTGGTGGCAATCGAGATGTTTTTTACGCATCAACAAACCTTACCCAACCAAATATGTTGATCGTAAATGCGCTTCCGAACAACGTGTTTTAACCAGGTTGCGTATTGGACACACTAGATTCACACATTCATATTTATTCGAACGCAACAGCCCGCCAACATGTTCTTTTTGCGGCGTCATAAGAACAGTTGAACACATCCTCATCGACTGTAAAGGCTACGAAGAACCCCGAAAAAAGTACAACATAACAGGGACGATCTATGAGGTTTTAGCGAATGATGCAGACAAGGAAAACAATCTCATCAAATTTTTGAAAGAGGGTAAACTATTCGAACTTATTTAAGTAGGTTAAAATTAATTATAATTAGCAGTAGTTTAGTAGTAGTATTTTTTTAGTATTTAATATTAATGTAATTTTTAAAAAGACACGAATACCCCAGGAGTGGTAAAATGTCTATAATAAACCATAATAATAATAATCTGGTATCGAATGCAGTTCCGTACTACCCATTTTCATCACTTTCGCAAAAATCAGACAAATAAGGCTTATTTTCAAAAATCAGAGAAATCTATTGGCTTATCAGGTTGTCCGGCTGAGCCTCGAAAAATCTGGTAAATCCTGAAAAATCAGGCACATTGGCACATCTGCCAGCAGCTCATGTTTCTACAATATTTTTCGGAGCCTTTTTGTCGTTTTAGTCATTTTTGTATTTTCTTTCAAATTTTAGCCATTTTTGGCATTCATTTCAATTCTGTTATTTATCATGTCATAAATTTATTTTTTGTTTAAAACGTGGTCTGGTTTATGCATTCTTAAGTCGTTTGTTATAAAAAAAATCGTCTACCACGATTTCATGTCTTATTCTGACTTACTCTAAATTTATAACATGTGAATGTATTTTCATTTGATTAATAAATCTGGCCCTGGAGATAGCTTCGAGATTAGATAGAGGTCGTCGAGGTTCTCAGACAGTCTCGTTCAGATGAATAGGAAGGAACAGTAAATTCATTTATGCTGTAAATGAGCTTCGAAGCTTTGTGTTAATCATGGCGCCTATCGGTTCGCTCGATTTTAGGTTCTGGCCATCTCTGACCTCTGATCGCATCCGGAAGGGTCGAATGCTGACAGATGAATGCAGTTTTCTCAGCCAGTAGCATCAGGTACTCAATCGCTCGGACGCACACACAATGCAGTACGTCTGTCCATAATCGTTCGGAACAATCTCACTTTCAATAGGTGTGGGAGCACGATAAAAAACTTTCCTTCACTCGGCTCAAATCAAATCAACTGCCATCGATCACGCAATTTATAACTAATTCATTTATAGATAGTCGAGGACTAGCGATTTTTTGTATTGAAAACAAAAGTGCTCACGGTTGTAAAAATAACACACATCTAATTGAAACCTCCCGCCGCACCGCGCCGGGCCAATAAATGGAGGATGTGCTTGGTTTAATCGATTTGAGATTTGTATGGCTTTCGGTGCGCGATTGCATCGAGAATGACGACCGTAATTCGTCGGGTTTCATAGAAAAATAAAAAGTGTTACTAAACTCGAACTTTCTACTGTTATAAATCGTTGAACAGGTTGGAAATCTATTCAACCTTCAATTGAACAGCTTTAAATCTGTTTCCGTTTCTTATCAGTTACGTTTTATCCGTTAGGTGGCCCTGTGTTCGTATTCACCGCATTAAAACGAGCTTCCAGTTATACGTCGTCAGATGTGTGTTTTATCTATATTATTATATTGTTTACGTATATTTAGTAGGCAGATCCGCAACTTGCCGACACTTGTTCTTTGTTAGAGTATATTTTTCAATCAACTTTAGGAATGCACTGGAACAGAAAACAATGAAAAAGCAACTGCCTTGTGCTATAATATTTAGTTTTGTCATTGCATTTCCTCATAGGATGTTTTGACCTTCTCTGACGTGAGTGCCTACTTTATTTATTGGATTTCATTGAAATTTAATTCATTTTAAACAGGAAAGGTGATTAAGTGATAAGAAATATGACGTGTTTTTGTTCAAATTTTGTCTATATAGGGGGCCGTTGAGCACTTTCGTCAATCCTTTTTCAGCGAACGTCGAACGATGAAAAATCAATATGCCAATCCCGGTCCAATGTGACTAATGCTACGGTATGAATCACTAAAATGACTTATGTTAAAATCAAACACTTGTAGAGCAGCATTCCTTAAATGTGTTTTATCAGCTTAATCGATTTGAAAGATATCACCAGCCAACAGCTGTATTGGGCAACTTTGGCATTAGGTTTTTCATATTCTTTCATTGTGAAGTTGTAATTGCGTCTATATAGCAATTTTCGTGACATTATTCTCATGTTTTCCCTAGTACTATTCAATTTGGAGCCAAATAATCTGTGGGCCTACACGTTTCTCTCCCACACTTAATTATGTGAATAAAAAATAAGCCTCAGAAATTATCGTGTAACAAAATGGTTTCACGCAGGCGAACATAGAGATTTTTTAGATTAATTTTTATCTAAAAAAATCCAAAAGTATTGCTGCCAGTTCCAGAATTATGTCACAAATACTACTAGCGACAAATATGACTATTCAGAGCTGTTTAAAATTGATAGCGTTTAAGATGGCTACTGTTTTTCCAATCATCATAACTTTCCCAAACTCCAACTATGCTTCGAGCAACAGTCAGCGATCATTAGCAGGCTGATAACCGTCATTGTAAGATACTCAATGAAAGCTAGCATACTTACCTAGTAAACATTCAATATATTTGGTTTCCATTGAAATCCGCTCCCATGCTGGTTGTTGATATTTCAAGGTTGTTATTTTTGATCTAACCTGGCAACAGTGAAATTTTTATATTATAGTTTACAGTTGAGCTGCTAACTAGATTGGCGATTTGCAGCTCTAAACGACGTTCAGAGGGCACTTCGATCAAAATGATGATGTTAAGGGCTTAAATATCAAAACCAGTAGTATTTTTCCAAAACATCAAGAAAAATTGTAAAGCTTCGGAGTTGTTTTTCATATTCATAGGGATTTTATTTGAGTAAATGGTAAGAAAGTGAGAATTATGCTATTGTTCATATATTTTAAAACCTACTCGTTTTTGTATCTGCGTTAATTTTTAGGTTTCTGGTAAAAAAAGTGATATGCAAACATACAGCAGTCTGGGAAGTTTAAGCTTTTGGAATCAAGGCGTGTTTTCATATTCATCGAGAAACCACTCGTAATATTATAATATCCAACATTACTAAGTGTACTAAAGTATTTGAAGGATTAACAAATTTTTGAAACCTTTTTAGATTCACGTCAAGTTTGCAGTAATATAACTGAACAAAAAACTAAACGCCCGTACCAACAAACACTCAGATCATAAATGCTAGAGAAAAATGAAGAAAAGGGAAAAGTGCTAGAGAACGTGTTTGAAGAAAATCGTTTCCCTGCTTCCAACATGGAATTGACGATAGAAGGATAAAAAAGATAAAAAGACATTTGAATTTGATGGAAATAATTTTAAAGCGAATGTTGTTTGAAAAATGTTTTTCAAAAGATCATTCGTCTGTTACTACCCAACAGCAATTGAAAACCAGCACCTATCCACCAAGCCATTTAAAAACTATTTAAAATATTGTGATGCTTTATTTTTAATTTAAGAAACTCCTGAAAAGTCACAAAAATTGTAGGATTGAATAAGGTACCCGAGTTAGAATGTTAAATATTTAATTAAAAGTGTTGAAATGTTAACTTTTTTTTATATTAAGGAAATTTATCAGATTGTTGGAGTATTAAACTTTGATAAAGGCTAGTGATAATCACTTATCCTCCGGTAGATAAATGGTTTCGCTAATGTAGACTTCCTGCTGCTTTAAAATTTAAGAGTTTTCAGCAAATGCGGTGAACATGAACATGAACAGTGAAACATGGTTTGAAAGCTGCATAATTCCAGCTTTAAATCTTTGTTTTGTACCGTATTAATTTAATGATTTCACCAAAATCGAACTCAATCGGAACCTCTTCTTCGCGGTGTGAATCTAATAATTTATAAATTGAATTTTTCCAGGAAAACAAATGAAAAATTTCACATTTTCATAGGAGTAGTTTATAAATAAGTAAATTAAAGATTTTCTTTATAGATTCACTCGTTATAAGTGTCTCAAATTTGACGGTTTCCTCAGAAATTGCAATTTTCTAAACAATTTGTATTCACTGCCATGTTGAAAAACAGCTTTCATCACCCTTTTGTTAATTCCGTAATTGAAATCCAGTTGGCGTTGTATGTCAAAAAGTTTTGCTGCAAATCGCCAATAGCCTAAATTCTATAGAAATCGCATTTCAAGGTTCATGCCTGAAATATTGCACCTCGCGTAACTTTTGATCTCATCGATAGAATTTCAGACATGCTAGCTTTATATTTCAACAATCACTGTGCAAAATTTCAATAAAAAATGTTGCGTAGTTTCAGAGATATTGCAGTTTGAATGAGAAAAGTCCAAAAAGTCCGATTTTCTTAGAATTACTGTTTCTCAGGCCACACAAACTCCAGTAAGCTCAAATTTTGTGATATAATAGTGTGATAGTTGATCTATCTAACGCAAAAAATCTGATGAAATTGATCTCAAAATATCATCAGAGTAAAAAAGTTATGGAAGTTCAAAGTCGAAGTGACAGTGTGCTTGCTTCCAATTTCTATACAATTATGAACGGTACTGTATCTAAAAGTAATTTTTAAGAAATATTTTATGAAAACGGACCTGCTAAAAAAATTAAAAATATTACTCAAAAAGAAATCTTCGTCTAAGCGATGCTTAAAGAATTCTTTTCAAGCCGTGCATTCGCTCATTTTTGAAAACTTTTGTTGTGGCACTTTAAAAATTCTTTCTCTTGGTAGGCCTTTGCAGCTGCTGCTAGTTAACACTTTACATTTTTAGGTAAAACTAAAATTTCATGAATATTAAATATTGATCATGTTTTTAAACGTATAGGCGATTCAAGAATTCTCATTTTCCTACCATATCCTCCAATGCAAACTGACTAAATATTTTACAAAACGGCAAATTTTTCAAAAATTGTCTTGTGTTTTGGAAAACTAATTCGCGTTTTGACACTTGCGTCATCATCATCATCATTTTGATCGCAGGGCCCTTTGAGAGTCGTTTTGAGCTGCAAATCGCCAATACGAACTGGAACCTACCCGAAGAGCAAGAATATTCCCGCCTTTTTAATTTCTATTGAATTCAACTCACAGTCACTTGTGCATAAATGCAAACACGAATTTTCCTCAATATCACGGTACCCATTGTTTGTTATAACTAAAGACTTTAAAATGTCGATCACAAACTCAACAGCACGTTGACATTCTCATAGTCTCAGCAACTGGCTCCGTCCCTACAGTAAAGAAATTGGGAATGAATCAAAGCTATCAACGAAAACGCTCTAAGTCTAGACCATGGGTGGCCAAACCGTGGCCCGCGGGCAACATTTGGCCCGCGAACGTCAATTTGTGGCCCGCGAAGCTTTGATAAGTTTCAATATTATGAAAAAGTAATTATACTTTTCAAACGGAGCAAGATCATAATATTTGTGACCTTCTTGCAAATTGAAAATTTCAAAAATCTTTGAATTTATTTCAAATTTTTGCTTTCAAGAATTTGAATCAAATAATTTCATAGCTTTGGAGGCAATAAAAAGTCACTTCAAATTATTAAATTTATTCAAAAGCTTGAATTAAAACCCAAACATCACCGAAATTCCAAAATACGCTGAATTACGGACTTGATATTGGAATTTGACACAAATTTCAAGATATTGGAAAGCATCGTATGCTTTTAATGAATTTAAAACACAATTTTCTGTAAACATAAGCTTATTGCTAGAATTATTACAAATAGAACACCGCAAAATGTGCTGTGATACCTAGTTAAAGGAAAAATATCATCATTTTGTTTTTAAAATAAATTTGGATGAGGGGAAGTATTTATCCTGCATTTTACAAACTTGGTTTGTTGATGAAGGGTTGCTAGCGAATCGGGAAAGCCGGGAACTTCGGGGAAAAGATTGGAATGTCATTTCTTCACCAGGGAACTGGAAAAAAACTGGGAATTTCAGCAGGAACAAGGAAAATTGTCATTTTTCGGAAATTCTCCCACATATTCAATAAAAAAAAATCCTACTAAGAATGTTAGAATTTTTTGAATTTAACTAAGCACTGAAATATTTTTCATTAGTTTTTATGAAAGTTTACAGGAGTTTAATCGCAGACGTGTAAATGAATTGACTTGAACGAAATTCGGTTTAAAATCACTAAGGCTTAACTTTTCTTTTAAAACACCTGAGAACATTTTCACATCTTTGAAGGGAAAAAAATCTTAGTCAAAGACTTATATCCTGCATAATTTTTAAGATTATGATATTTTATATTGAAAAGGAAACAAATTTTAAGAATTTTTATAAGACTTTCCTGTTTTGGATCATATTTACTTTAAAAAATCGATAGGCCAACGCGATTTTTTGAAGAAGTAATTTCTTCATGTGATACATTTTCGATTTTTTAGCTATTAAAAATTTAGTTCAGCTCTGGAAAATTTTCCAGAAGCCAAAATTTTTACTTTTGTGATGTGACTCGAAATAAGTCTAAAATTATAAAAAATAAAAAATGGGGTAGTTTATTACGTTTATCACAACTTATTGATAAACCATGTTTTCATATTTAAAACTAATGTAATAAAAACCGGGAAAATCATCGTTTTTAACCAAGAAAAACCTGGAGAAAATTCGAAATTTTAAACGGAAAAATCGATAGCAACCCTACCCTACTAATTTTTTTCTATCTAAATGAGTTATAATTCAGTACTCGTAGGATGTTAAAATATCTCAAATTATATCAAAAAATCTATACGATTCCAGCTAAATTCTATCAGTTTTTGATATGCTCCTATCAAGATTATATCTGGTTCAGATAGCAAAGTTTGATATTAGGCAGAACAAATCCTATTTATAATTTATAATTTATAATTTATCAAGATATGAATGCTTCGAGAAAAATTTCTAGTGGAATGTCAGTAACCCACACTATTTGCTAAAATCATGCTCCATTTTTGGTATCCCAAATATTTTATTCAATTTTATGAATCTGCTGAGCGAAACTCATTAAAGTACGGTTTGAGCCGTTGACTTCGATGTCCGTGTTTCATGGAAAGTTATATGCATATCAAAATAAGATACGTTTATAGTTGAAAGTGAGTTCAATCCTATTCAAGAATGCCAATCAAAATCAGATATAACCAAGATTCAAAAAACTAAGAGTCAAAAATGATGTGAACAATATTCTAACTGAAAAAGATATAAATATCTCGCTGAGTTATGTTTAAGTTCTTATTTTGATATGCTCTCCTGATCGGGTAGATATCTTTGTTTGTTTCGATTATAATCGTTTTACCATCTTCTGGTATCAGGTGCAACTTTATATCGACGTTGCAGTTGGCATACAGTTAAAATTAAAAACATATCCGGTACAACTGTGTTCTAAGTTTACTTTTAGGCTCGAATTCATGAACAACGCCTTAGGAAGCAACTGACTTGCCGACTGAGACATATAACAAGCCACAACTCTGGATATTGCTTTTTCAAATGAGTATAGCAATTATTGATTCAGCGAAATAACATCATTTTTATTTGAATAACACAACTGAACGAGTTTAAAGCCGTTATTTTTGGTTCCTCTAAAAGTTAATGCTCATCAAGTTAAAAAAACGATTTTAAATTGTTAACTTATGCCCATAATATTTTGCTAACTTCTATCGAATATTGTTTATAGAGTACTGGAAGATGTTGGTTATTCATTGAAATTCAAAATATTTTATATGTGTATAAATTAGAGCATTAAATAAAAACTGTTTTTTTTATTTTTCTGCCTATCATCTATACCTACCATGAATCGATTCCTTTCAAACTCTGGAATATTTTCTAAATTTTACTTAATTAAATATGTTTAAAACATGCTTTAAAAGAATGAAAGGAAAAATAATTACTGACTAGAATTTTTTTTGGCCCGCAGACCATTCGTATTTCTAAAATTTGGCCCGCCACCTGAAAATGTTGGCCACCCATGGTCTAGACTGATATACCGCATGTTATGATGGCATGCTTTTGGTTCTAGAAGTGATGGTGAAATCGATCTAGCTGGCATTTTCGTTTAATGTCAGTCCTTAACTAACACCATTAACAGCTCTGGACTATTGTATAGGTAGAAAACATTTGATTTTTTTACCTTTCTTATTCGTATAGCATATGTCAGCAAGTCTAAGTGAGAAATTTCTAAAATATTTCCATTGAACCATGCTTGACTTTTAACCAGGTCATGTCATCATTTTGTTAGTGTCATGAGCTAAATTTAGCAGTCGGTTTATTTTTCGTCTGTCAGTTTCCGAACATTTTTTTTCTATGATTGAGTTTCGTTAAGGGCCACTTAATTAAATTTGACTGAAATATTACGAAAATAGTCCGTAATCTGTCCCGATTCAACCTCATTTTAAGGTTTTTTCCATGAACATTATTTTTGTGAAAAATTCAAAGCCCAACAAAGTTTGCCGGGTCAGTTAGTTTACTGCGGAATCAATCATACGAATATAGTTGAATCTAATATATATTTAGTTAAAGCAATCAGAAAAGGAAGGGCGAGGGGGGGGGGGGGGGTGTGGAGCAACTAAAATTTCGGCAAATTTGGAAAAAGTCGAAACAAGAAGCGACTCTTAAATCCCAATGCCGCTGGATGATAAAAAATTATTCCGAAAAATGTTTTGTTTTGGACGACGAAAGTTGCTTTCCTCTTCCGACCACAACCACAACCCGAAAAATCTGCCTCAGTGTCGCCCAATCGAAGATTTTGTCCGGAACTTTCAGCTCATTGGTATACAAAAATAATTGGAGTGCCAAGAACTGCAAACAATTACAGGGTGTCGACTCATATCTGGTAATAAAATTCCCTGATTTTCCCTGATTTTCCAGTCGTTTTTCCAGAAAATTCCAGGTTTGAAAAACAACCTGAGGAAGCAACTTAAAGTTATAAAAAATATATTTCCCCCGAAAATAAACGCATAGTAAGCTTTGAGCCGAGAATAGTAATTTATTACGATAATTATTTTTAAGAGGAGAAATCACCGTGAATTTGTTTTATGAAATGAATTTGCGGCTTTATCGGTGAGGGTTAAAGAGTTGAAATGAAAGACGGATAGAAGATCAGAAGAAAATTCTAAGGTGGTGAAAAGAGCGAAGAGCATTTGAAATAGAAGCTTGACCACATGCTAAATTCTTTGTCCCGCATCAATTAACTGTATTGAAGAAGTAGTACCCAATAGAGAAGGCACTACATTTTTCGATACAGTTAATTATGGATGGTTCGACCGCCATGTGAGTGTGCACATGTGCCGAACGGACAAAAAATTTAGCATCTGGTTGCTCTGTTAAGTCTTCTATTGTGCGATATCGTTCCATCGATGGCTAGGTAGATTTCTTATTTTCGTTTTGTGCGGATGTTCCAACTGGATTGAGTTGTCGCATACGGTCAACGGTCAGAAATCTTGGCCTAACTATTAAATATATATATAAAAAATTTTTGTCCGTTCGGCACATGTGCACACTCACATGGCGGTCGAACCATCCATAATTAACTGTATCGAAAAATGTAGTGCCTTCTCTATTGGGTACTACTTCTTCAATACAGTTAATTGATGCGGGACAAAGAATTTAGCATGTGGTCAAGCTTCTATTTCAAAAGCTCTTCGCTCTTTTCACCACCTTAGAATTTTCTTCTGATCTTCTATCCGTCTTTCATTTCAACTCTTTAACCCTCACCGATATAGCCGCAAATTCATTTCATATTACGATAATTTTATTGGAAGTATTATTTGTGATATTGAACATTTTAAGATAAGTCAGCCAGTTCGGATCCACTTGTAGAAATTCTTATGATTTCAGCACAACAATTTTCTCTTGCAAGCTATCAGCCTTCTTCTGTGCGTCTTCCAAAATTTTCCTCCGATTCACCTCAAGCGATTTTGCTTCCGCTTCTCGATGACGCTTCATCAGCTTTGCTTGATCTGATTCAAAAGCTTCCTTTTTGCGGCGATCTTTGTCTTAAAAATACAGAGCATGTGAATTTCGAACTCTCTGAATAAGTTTGTTGGAAATTTGGACTGATTTTATCCCTCCAGCATAAAAAACAGCACCATAGATTTGCCGTTTAGCCACCACTTATTCTTACTTCACGCATATTTTCGAAGAAACATTCGGAATTTACTGAAAAGCTACGTTCAACATTCGCGTTGCCTTGTGCTGGGTTGCTAGCGATTTTTCGTTTTTAAAATCCAAAGTTTTTCCCGGTTTTCCCCCGGCTTTTTCCCGGTTATAAATGATGATTTTCCCATTTAATATATCCGTTTTTAAATATAAAATAATGGTGAATAAAAAAAAATATTGTAAAGGGGCTTCTAACATTTCTATTCCAAAACTGGTTAGCCGGTTAGAAATCATGACAAAAACTATGGCGTTTTTTAACACGTAATCTTTTCGTATGACATTGACAGGGTTTCATGATTTTTTAAAACGACTCTAACGAAATTGGCATCTATTCGTTGTTTTGCTCCACAATTTTAACAGTTTTGCAAAAAAAAAATTGAGTTCAATTGATCTTGAAGCTATATTGTAGCACTTTTCAGCTGCTGTGAAATTTTCTTGAATTTTTATAGAGTGCTAGAAAAAAATTGTATAGTTTGTAGAGAAATATGTAAAAAAATACATCGAAACAGCTTGTCAACTTGAATGGGAATTTGTCTAACAAAACTTAAAATCATTAGATTGCAGGAAAATATTTGAATGCAGTTATTTTTTTTTGGCAAATCCAAAGACATGCTTCAGAAAAAAAAATTCAATACAAAACAATGAATAACTTTAGTAGTGCTGTAAGACCTTAGATTTCGATAGGACCTTATTTTCGATACAACTTCTACACAAGACATATAAACGAGAAAAAATATTCAGTCCTTTGGAGTCCGAAGTTCGGACTCTCACTTATCCAGGTCCGACTGTAGTTAATTTTGTCGATAATAGTTTCATTATTAAATTTATAACATTGGAGTTATGCTTGTAATAAAGCACACTTGCGGAGAGCGAAAAAATTAGATATCTCATATTGCCCTGCAATTTGATAAAAAGCGATTCAAACTTCGTTTGTTTAATAATGAACGAAAATAAGCGTTTATGAGATAAATCTATCAAGACTGTCAAAAAATATTCTTAAATTTAGAAATAAAAATAAAACATTTTTGAAATTCCGTAAAAAAAACCTCAAGCATGACAATTTTTTCGGTGAGGTGCCGAAATTCCCGGGTTTTTCCCCGGTTCAACGGTGACAAGATGAAATTCCAAAGTTTTTCCCGGTATTCCCGGTTTTCCCGGTTCGCTAGCAACCCTGCATGTGAAAGACAGCAGATCATTTTGACGATGTTGAAGAATTCTGGACACTTGGCATTTGCTAGCACTCCACTCCAAAAATGATCCTGCCTTTGTTTGCTACGGTCATAATTATCAAATTTATCGCCTCTGGCAATCACTTCGTAATACTGCCGTACTGCCAAATCTGCCGAGGATCCACTAACGCGTCCAGTATCTGTCAATATAGTCAAAGTCTTCTCAAATCGTTTTTTGGCCTTGGTCAGAGGATAAGTTAATGGCGATCGCTCCATTAACTTAAGTACAATTGCCTTCAGCATTCCTTGGCATTCGATACGAAGCCTCGGAAACGCAAAAAATCAAAGGGCTAACGATAATTACATGAGCAACGTACACTGAAGAAAAATTTTAAGCAGATAATAAACTATGACGTTTCAATTTCTTCAAATAACATCAGGAGGATCATTATTTTCTCCCTGATTGGTGGAAAAATTCCCTGATGTTCCCTGATTTTCCCTGATGCAAATTGAATTCCCTGATTTTCCCTGACTTTCCAGGTTTTTCCAGGTAGTCGACACCCTGAATTAACTGGTAGAATCAAGATATGCATTCACAAAGTTGACATGGAGGCCGTACAACGCTTTTGTTCCGACATCAAACGGAAGCTACGCCGAACAGCCGATCATGGGTCGTTTTCACCTGGTCATAATTTTTTTTCCACAATGGAAATGTATTTTTAATTCTAATATTTAAATCAAATCTTCTTCAAGTACAATAGACTTTTTTTTACAACTTGAAAGAGAAATCCCAAAATTTTACTTATTGTTGAATGTATAAAATCAATCGTACGATTATAGTTGAATCTATTATATTTATAGTTAAATGCGTAGAATCAATCATACAACTGTAGTTGAATTTAATACATGTATAGTTGAACGCACAAAGTCCTTCAGATAATCAATTATTCACTTATTTGAAATTCAATATTCATAGTTGGTCCAGAATCAATCAGAAGTATGATTGAATATAAGTGGATTATTGTTGTAAGTACTATACATTATTTTCTGTGTACTGTTTTATACAGAATTTACCTACCCGTTTATAGAGCTATCCGCGATAAGATTTTGAAAGAATTACTCACACTTATTTATCAGTGCAAATTTCACTCTTTGGCCGTGAAAAACAACTGATTTTGTCAAATGTCATTCGATAAGTATAATAAGTACATACATATAATACAGTACATACGACATAAGTATGATTCGATTCAACCTTACGTAAGGATACGCCCCACTAAGAAACAACTAAGGAAAAACATCGTTTTACAGCGCTGAGTCACTACGATGAGGTTCACCCCTTAACTGAAAACCATCACCAGAAACTTTCACCCACAGCCTGTGCGAGCTTGAGAAGCTCTATCGATAAGGTTCCGGCAGCTAATGGACTGTCAGTCAGCCAGAACTCTGACAAACCATATCCGGTTAACCACGGAAAATCCCGCCCAAATCTTACTTGTTCGTAAAGATCCGGTGTGAATAGCCTCCGAAATTCTGCTATGTCGTCGTGCTTTGCCACGTCCATGATATCCATTTTTTCAAGTAGTTTGGATGCGTTTGTTTTTTTTTGGTAATTAAGGTTGAAACTATCTCCGGTGAGCCCAAAACACACCGATTTTTTTCGTTTTTGGTTTTGATGAACCCTTATTGAACAGTAACCTTTAGGAATTCACTTTTCCCCGAGTGGGCACACGCGACGTTGGCCAGTTTTGGCACCTTACTGCGGATTGATTCTGAACGGGACTCGTCAGCGCAAGGTAACAAACAACACATGAAGCGCGCTAATCGTTATCACCACTCCTGGTATGCGATTATTATTGAACGGTATATTTTAGGACTTGGACGACGTTCGGGTACCGCACTTGTACTTTCAAGCCCATTGATAGCAACTTCGTGTCTAGGTTTGCATCGGTCCTCTATATCTATACAGGCGGTCTAGCAAATTAAATGGGCTAGAACGGCTGCTATCGTCAATGGAACCAATACCACAGCGAGAAAAGCTTCCTCAATAAATCGAACGGCCATACGCGCTTCATCGATCGAATTAAAAAAAAACAATCCGAAAACTGAATTAAAGCTAGTGAATCCGGGGAAATATAATGATGTTTTGACCGGTACGAAGGTCGAATTTGAACTGAATGCAGTTTGGCTTCCTAATCGGTCGAACCATCATCAGAGGCCTCCCGCAAACTGAGCCGTTTTTTTTTTCTTTTGGGCGGCAGTTCAGCCAGCCACTCGGTCGGTTGGTCGATCGATGCTCTGAATGTGGCGCAATCGGTTTACTTCAATGAAAGTGGCCAACCAAAAAAAAAGCGAATAAAAATGAAATTTTAGGAACGAAAAACTCACTACTAATTATCGGAGGAGATCGCGTTGCACACCGTCTACTCTACGACGACCTCCGGATTATGACCATAGGTGAGGTCCACTCGCGGCCTTTCGAGCGGACATATCCAGATAATGTAGGTAGCCTGCACAACAAATCATCAGCGCCACAGTGCGATCAAAAAGAGGAAAAAAAAACAACAACATCTTTAATTCATAAATAAATCACCACCAGGCAGCGAGGTGGAATCTGCTGAAAGTGCTTACACCAGTAGGGGGCGGAAACATTTGAGTTTGAAGTGCCAAAAATAAGTTTTAAAAAACAAAAAAGTTTGAAAGAGTTCGCGAAAAAACCTACCAAGAATCTTCCACACCAAGGTTTTTCACAGGGATATATATACATAGACGTAAGAAGTGAGACGAAAGACGAGAGACATGAGAAGAGAAACTTCAGAAGTGAGACGTGAGAATTGATACTTGAAATGTAAGACGTAAGTAGTGAGACATGAGAAGTGATACGTGAGCTGTGGGAGCGAGAAATGTAAAGAAGTACGTTAAGATTTAGCATATTCTTCGTATGACTTTGACTTAGCTTAAAGTTGGAACATTTTCCAAAAAAATCGCTTAAAATTCAAACCCGGTAACGTCAGGGTGGAATGAGCCGAAATTCAAAATTACGGTTACACTCGAATAATTATTTCATACTTCTCAAAAGACATTTCTCGCGTGAACTTTCATTACGTCGTATGAAACAAAATGTAAACAAACAGTTGTACCTATTACGAAAAAAATACAAAAATTTATATAAACTAGTAGCAACTTCTTTTCATTTAGAATATTTGTAGCCTGGACAACATATTTTATACGTTTAAAAACAAATTTTAAAGTTTTGATAACTTTTGCAGCAGTTTTCTGTGAATTCTTAATATGTATTATACGAGTAATGGAAGCTCACGCGTGGTTAGTTGAATTTTGTGCAAAAAATATGCAGTGTACGAGACAATCAGTTAATCAATCGATTTAGAACTTTTTTTCAAATATTTATGCATTAACCCTCATGCGTCCTTGAAATTTTTACTGTTCCTGAAGTATCAATTTAACATTCTTGACTGAAGCCACTATATCTCTCTTGTTTCCTAACCGCTTTAAAAAAATCTGCTATAAAACTTTAGTTTTCCGTTATTCAAAGTCTAAAAAAAATCCAAAAAAAATGCTTCGTAAAAAGACTCTAGATCAGCTACAGATCACTAAAAAATTACTTTGTGTCCAAGAAAGCTGAAGTTAGAAGCTATACGTTGCGCTCAATGACATATTTTTTTGATTTTTTTTTAAAATCATGGTCACAAAAAATGCAAAAAAAGTTATCTAAAACCAGTTTTTTTCAATCAAGAAACCATTAAAATTGTTTTAGTCACACCATATTAATTTTGAAAAGCAGATTAGAAAGTGAAATGATTTGGCACATTTTTTAGTTTTTATATTGTCAAAATAAAAAACAAAGATTTTTGAAGAATTTTCAAAGATCGCTGTTTTTCAAACATTTTGTCAATTCGCAATGTCTCAGATTTTCTAACACTTGAATTAAACTTTGCACTGGATTTCGAGAATATTATAGCCAGAAAGTAATTCCCATTTTTATTAATCATATTTGGGTAAAGTATCGCAGCGCTTATGAAATTACACCAGAAAGAAATCGTCGTTCTGGTGAATATTACAAAATTTCTGAAATCTTGCGTTAATATACTCAAAATCCAGGGCAAAGTTGAATTTAAGTGCTAGGATATCTGAGAAATTGCAAATTGGTGAAAAGTTTAAAAACTACTATCTTTGAAAATTCGTCAATAATTTTGAGTTTCGTATTTTGAAAATCTAAAGATGCGAAAATCTGCCAAATTACGTCAACTTTCGAATCCTCTTTTCAAAATTTATTTGGTGTGACTCAAAGAAATTTGATGGTTCATGGATTGAAAAGTACGGTTTTTAGATCACTTTTTTGCATTCTTGGTGGACATGGTCTTAAAAAATTTTAAAAAAATATGTCCATGCATTCTTGGACACAAAGTGAATTTTTTTTCATGTTCTGTAGCTAATCTACAGCCTTTTTCCGAAACAGGTTTTTTCGGTTTTTTTTTTCTTAGACTTCGAATAACAAAAAACTGAAGTATTGTAGATGAATATTGTCTGAAAAATAGATTTTAGTTACATTACGAGTATTTTAAAATATATAAATATTTTAAAAATCGGTTACCAAAAGAGAAAAATACAGTGGTTTTAGTCAGGAGTAGAGATGTACCGAATAGTGGTATTCGGCGAACGGCCGAATACCGAATATTGACCTTTTCAACTATTCGGCCAAACGAATATTCGGCCGAATATTCGGCCAAATATTCGGTCGAATATTGTATTGAGTTTTCAATGAAAAAAACCTAAGCGATTATTTCAATGCTTTCTATTTCTTCCATATTAATGCCCCTCATGTTTTTAGTCGATTATTCTCAACCAGATGATATTATCGGATGATATATTACAATTTTTTAAATTGGGGTCTTTGTTGTTGTTGTACGTTTATTTCAAGAGGGTTTTAGCCTTAAACTTTTACCCTCATTAGGGGTCTTCCTGATTTTTAAAATGTCACCAACAACTGAAAAGACTTCAGATGACTAGTCGCTTCTAGGGCGTTTATCACCAAAGAGATCGCGTTTCTATGAAATCTGGGATAAAACATGTCGAAACAGGTGCCAAGCTATTGGAAATTGCTTCTCTGATATTGCATTAGATGAAAGTCGAATTTTAGCAAGGTATCTTCAAAATAGTTGTTGAAAAGATAGATAGATAAATGATCTTTAACCTTAAGCATACCATTCTTTTAACCACACGTATCCACATGATCAGGCATTCAAGACAATTTTTGAAAAAAAGAATTTAAAAAAGTTCAAAATGTATGTATATTTTTAATTTTTTGAAAAATCGTTAAAGAGCACAAATCTTAAAATGTTTAAAGAGGAATTTCGGTTTCTTATTTTGATTAGCAAATAATCTAATTAAACCCGAGCAAAACTCGGGAAGTTGTTAACAATATCTGAAAATCCCGGCCAGATTTGACTTATCTGGATTCTTTATTGGATTTATGAGCAAGCCTGAATATATCCTGAAAATCATGAATATAATCAAAGTATAAAACGATACCGTTCAGCATTCTCCTGAACGATCTACAGTGAAAGATACGCGGATACACCATAGATGGTTTGATGAAACCAAAAGTTTTTAATGATTGTGTAGCTTTTACAATATTACTTTTGGATATTTGATGAATTATCCAAAATTATTGGAAAAATTTATAAGTCCGTAGTAGATATTCGGCCTATTCGGCCGAATACTTAGCCCAACTATTCGGTGAGCCGAATATTCGGCTTAACGGTTTTTCGGCGATATTCGGCGCCGAATATTCGGCCAACCGAATATTCGGTACATCTCTAGTCAGGAGTGTCAAAATGACACTCCAGGAACTCTAACGGGCAAAGGATGAGGGTTAATGTAATTCTTTCATCGTAATAAGGAAACTTATGCTTGAACTTTTAGTTATAAAAATTTAAAACTATTTGTAGAATAAAATTTGGACGAAAGACAATCATTTATCTTTCTACAAACGAATAACATAGTGGTGCTTTTTTGTTTTGTTCAGCGTGTATAAAAGTTGAGAGTGTTTTCTTAATTGAAAACGGATTCGTTGGGTTAAAAATGGTTTCTGTACTAGTTAATTACCCTTCCCATCTCAGATGAGTGGTTAGGTTACATGCTTAAAAATGTACTACAAATACGGAAGAAAAATATTTCTAAATAGATTTTGTCATACACTACATACTTCTGTAAGCTTTTACATTGCGCGTGGATTTGTTGTTTTGAAAGACCCTTTCCACTTTGAAACAGGGTTCTCATATAAAACCAACATTAATCTTCTTTGGGGTCTTGGGAACATAACTTATTTATCGATTCAGAACAATTTTCAAATAAGTATATGTTTCGATAAACCAAGGTTTTTTGTGTTGGAAGCTGAAGAGCTGCAACCCCACGACTAATGTTTTGATGGTTGCCGACCCCTGGCTGGCACATTTTCGGCCTGGTCAAGTCTCTTGCAGTTCATACCTTCAAACCGTTCATGGAAGTTATTTTGAAATATGTACTTTCAACGCCCTATACCCGCGCCCTGTTTTGTAATACATATTTCCTTCAGATATAGACTAACTCTCGTCTTCTTATACCTACCTGTTACCCGTTACGAAACTAGCCCGTCACAAACGCATTTCAACGAGATATAAACAATTTTCTTCTCCAAAATCACTTCGCCACCATTTTCCACAATGAATAATTTGCCGCAATTTTCACCCTCCGCAACGGCACGAAGGTTAAAGAAAAGCGAATTCGGCAAACAGTGGCCATACGGTGAAAACGCGGTATTTTTTTTTTCATATGATAGATTGTACGTTGTTTTATGTACCTACATCAAAAAGAAGGTAGATAGGTATATGCGTTCGTATTATCAACAACCGCGCAAACACAAACTCGAAAGGGGTTTTTTTCTGCAAACGAATCAATAAAAATTTACCACGAGTATATTGGCGCCTATATGGGGTAAAATAGCAACAACACCAATAACGAAACCTAGGCCCAAGACAATTTGATAGCAAACAAACAGGCCTGCCTAGTGCATACCTCGTAGTCGTAGTAGCTGCTTGGCCATATCGTATCAGCATAAGCTCGGAGAGGCCACATGCAGCGTTGCTTTTTACGGCACATGGCAATGTCGTTTTTGCGCCTCTAGCGTGCCACGTGTTTTTGACATCTGCGTAATTTCTCTCTCTCACTTGCTCTTCTGATCTGCATATACCTCTCGGCTCTCACATTTCTCTTTTCGAATCAATGGGTAACTGAACTGAACTACTCCAGCCAAGAGAGATAAGGCAGAAACACAATACAGCGTCGGTCGTCGCGTCACGTCAGCGGTCAACGCTGTCGATAAGTACTAAAACGCGGACGCGACGCACCCGACGATTTTTGCATCACAATTCAGCGTCAAGAGACATCTTAGATGTCTTAGATGTCTCTTGACGCTGAATTGTGATGCAAAAATCGTCGGGTGCGTCGCGTCCGCGTTTTAGTACTTATCGACAGCGTTGACCGCTGACGTGACGCGACGACCGACGCTGTATTGTGTTTCTGCCTATAGCCGGTCGGTCGTATATAGATTTTACGACCATGACGTCGCCGATTCGAGAAAAGTTCGGGCTGTGAGGGAAAAGCAGCCAGTTAGTTTTAGTAGCGCTTTTAGATCCCCACCACACAACATGTCAGGATGGCCGAGCGGTCTAAGGCGCCAGACTCAAGACTAACAATCTTTCCCACGAATAAGTGTGGGTTCACTGAGAGCGTTCTGGTCCTCTCTGAGGGCGTGGGTTCGAATCCCACTTCTGACAAGAATTTTTTGCCATGTGGAATTTTTGGAAACTTCGATTATGCTATTAAATACTAAATACTTGAATTTTTATCCTAGTTTTATGTAGCCCGACGTTCTTTGAACTCAAAATGTCCTACTGTTTGACATGTACTGTACATATGTATATCTTTGCGAAGTTATCATTTAGACCAATATATAGTACTTGCATGTACAATGTTTTGAAATCCAGAACTTTGTGCAACCGCAGAATCTAAATTTACCAATTTTTTTTTTCAGAATGTCCCACTTGTTTAGGAATGTAAGTGGATATATGTAGGTACATGCGCATTTTTAGGCGTAAATGTTTGAACTTTTTTTTTTGTTTTTGATAGGAGGTAAACCCATTTAGGTCATTCTTACTCAAATGTTTGAACTTAGCGTATCCAGTTAGAACATTGTTTTTCAAAGTTTTTCGCTCATCCCCCATTATTTTTAATGGGGGTAAGCACGATTCTAGCACTATTTTATACCGTATTCGTTTTCACCACCCGAAAGTTTTGCACCATCCACGCTGAAAACGAGCATGAATCGAGTTTTGCACTCTCCTTTGAAGGTGTGCGTGAAATCGGCAGTGTCAACAAAAAACATCAAGCTGTCAAAAATTTATTACAGCTGGTATTTTGTTTTCGTTTTACTTCGAAAATTGAAATGAAATTTACTTTAGTTGATCATTGTCTTTTAAACAATATGCAAATTTTAGCATGAATTTATGTATTATGTTGAATTGTTAAGATTTCAGATTTATTTTGCTTAGTAGATTCGCCTCTGGCTCTGATGAACTGCAATATCGGCTGATTCTGGGCGGTCTATGTTTGCTGCTGCTAGACTGCAGTTACCCCAGCTTGAAGGTAACTGCAACTCGCAAATCCTTCGTTCGAGTACCTATTTCCATTTAAGATTACAAAAAAAAAAAAAAAATTCTTGGAACTCGGATCGCGGAAGTCGGGGAAGAAAATTTTGCTAACAGACCGAAACGAACGAAATTCAAGCTCCCAATGCGGGTGTAGTATCGAACTACCGTTTTTGAAGGGCAACGGGTGGGAATCCGGGACTTGGCGCAACCGAGCATCGTCACCCTAAGGCACAGCTCGAAGCTTGCTGGTAGCAGAGTAGCTTCGATGCAGCTGAACGCTTCTTGCTGTGAAGACCAACTTATATGACCCTCCCGAACAAGAATACTTTTCGGTTTGGGCGATTCCACCAGATCTTTGGGTTGGCCTTTTTGCACTCTGATTTGCTGCTCTTTTTCGGCATCGCCTGGAACCGACTGCAGCAAGCCTTCTGGACACATTTCTTCTAGGGAGCGTTGTTTGCTTTGGAACGTGCCATCCAGGTGAAATTCTCCGCCTCTGTTGGAAACGACACTGGTATTGAATCCGGAACAAGTTTCCGTTCTTCGGGATAAAAAGAGAAAAAAACAGCTCGAACGCAATTTTTGCGGTATAGAAATAAACCAACCAGCTGATATTTGTTTACATCGGGAAGCACGTGTTTTCAAAATTCATGATAGTATTGGTGAGAGCGCAAGCAACACCAAATATTTTCAGAGTGTTCCACCGTCCACTTTATGGTGCACTACCAGTGCACTACTTATCGTGAAAACGAGCATGAAAACGATAAAAAGTGCACTACCGGTAGTGCACCGGTGCACCACCACTTGAAAACGAATTCTCTATTAGATTGCCTGAATTTAGGTATGTCCTTCACTGTACAGTACAGTACTGAAGCAAAACCAAATCCACTTAATTTTGGAAGTCAACATTGATTGACATCAATTGATGCCGCGGAGCTGATGATAAAATTTGTTCTCATCTTAA
>NC_073691.1:200454718-200517433 GCF_029784155.1 Uranotaenia lowii | reverse complement strand
TCCCTAGACCGTTGGATTAAAAGTCCAACGCTCTACCGACTGAGCTACCCGGGCTATTGAACACAAGCTAACCAAAGAGCTATTTGAATCCGAGCCGTTACTTTTGAGAAAGCTGAAGTGAATGAACAAATCGGACACATCACATCTCTACCTCTCTTTGCTCTCGCCTTAGTAACGGTTTTACAGTGAATATTCGATTTTGCTCCCGAGAGTTGAACTTTTTTAAGTATGAAAGGAAAATAGATGTTAGAACAATTAAAATTATTGTACATAGACTTGTACGCAAAAGAAGAAATTGTTGTTGTTGTTGTGTTTTTTTCTTTTAGATTTGGCCCGAGGAACGGAGCCTCATATCGCCAGTGCAAGAAGAAATTCTATCTCGTGAAAAGTTTGCGTTTTTCCTTCTCAGGCGTAGAAGAAAAACTTTAGCTAGACTTTATAACCTGACCGTCTCAAAAAAAAAAAGAAAGCTCAATCTTACGTTACTAACATGAATTATCGAATTTATAAACCTGTATAACACATTGCGAACCAATTACGAGAATTCTTCTTTTGTCGCTTGCCGCAAATGTGCTACGCTCCGAAGCATAACTCGAGAGCTGAACAAATGAATGATGTTAATTTTTTTCTATAAAATTAAACACAAGATATTAGATAACTCAAAGAAACAAGATTTGCAGAATTTGGTCCAGTGGTCTCTGAGAATTTCCGGCTTAGATTTCATCGCAGTCTTTTTAATATGTTAAAAACCAAGGATTAATTTCGGTATTTTTGAGACGAGTGTTGAGAGCATTTTCCATGTTAAGTAATGATTCATATTTTATTTAGATGTCTATAGTGTTAAAAAAACTTCATGACATCGAACTTTTAACTCATAAAAATATTGCCAATTATAATGTCTTAAATATGAGAACAAAAAATGGGTAAAAAGCATTACCATATAAAGGAGTTATTTGGCGTTACGATTCCCTGTAGCTGATGGAAAAAGTGAAATTTTCTAAAATTAATAATGCAAATATTAAATAAACATCCGTATCAATACAGAATTATTAAGTTCCATTGAATATTTAAAGACAAAAATCTTTTTAACGAAAAAAAAATCACCGCCCGAATAGGGACTTGAACCCTAGACCGTTGGATTAAAAGTCCAACGCTCTACCGACTGAGCTACCCGGGCTTGGAAATCAACGCTCGCCAGAGGCTATTTTATATTACGCGGTTAACCTGAACAGCTAACTTAGACACAGATAATTTCATCTAAGATGTATGACTAACGTCGCTCATGGAAATACTTATCGAAAAAAGTACATAGTCTAAGTACGTTTTTTTGGGTTTTTCTTTTAGTAAAGCACGTCGATCTTTACAAAAACAATCTATTGAACTGAAATTCACAAAAAAAATCGCTAATAATAAACTTAACAGCGTTCGTGAATTGATTTTTCTGGGTGATACATCAGTTGATCGATTCGTTTGGTAAATGTCAAATCACCTCCTAAAGCGGGCCGCAGGCTACAAAACGTTTGTACAAATGCGATGAAATTCGATGAAATTTTGTCGCTGTAAACACGATTTGCATAGTGTATGGCACTGCTTGAATGAGTGCCCAAACGGTTGGAGTAAAATCGGTCGGGATCGAAATATTTTGTACAAACCATCCTCCCAGCCGGGGTGGAGATGGTTTTTTTGGTTGCTGTTGCTGTTTTCGCCAGCAATCGTTTGTGTTCGCGTGAAAAATGTTTGTATAGTGTGTGGGCGAGCATAGATAAAACAATCGTCGTGAAATCATCGAATTTGTACAGGCCATTTGTGTAGTCTATGGCCCGCTTAAAGTTAGTTTAAAATTTACGATTAGAAATCGGTTTGAATCGGAATTTTTTGGAAGGTTTTTGCGTATAGGGGCAGCTTGTGTACTACCGGACACTTAAGGTTTTTGGGCTATAACTTCAAAAATACATTTTTGTAAATATTGGTTCCTTTACTGATTTGAAAGGTATAATATTATGACACTAAACTGTATTAGAAAAGAATTAATTCACCACATATTCATGTGGTATGAGGAATCATTTCTTGCGTGAGCTTTCATTACGTCGTATGGAACATCCTAAGAATTCACCGAAAACTGCTGCAGAAGTTATCAAAACGATTTCAAAATTTGTATTTCACGTATAGAATATGTTGTCCAGGCTACAAATATTCTAAATAGCAAGAAGTTCGACTAGGTTATGTCAGTTTTTGTATTTTTTTGCAAGAAAACTGTTTGTTTACATTTTGTTTCATATGACGTATTGAAAGCTCACGCGATTTTATGCTAGTTTTCACTCATTTCCATAAATGTTGTTCAAGGCCGGACACTACGAATTACTCCACAAAAGTTGTCACGAATGGCACGAAAACGTAGCAAAATGACTCAAATCACTTGCACAGATCTTGTGAGTACGAGTTTTCGAATACTGTTAATTCTATGATGCTTTTCGTGAAAGTTTTTTTGACAAACCAGAATGAAAAATTTGTTTCGAAAAAACCAGAGAAAAATTTTCTATGACCGACAGCAAAACTTGAAGTTTCTCAGAGGACCGAAATATTTTCGTCTATTAAGGGGGGGGTAGGGTCTAACGGGTAAAAAAAACACCATTTTCACGATTTTTTTCTAGAGCTACCGTTCAAACAAATGTATTCAAATTTTTTGCATTATACAAAGCATTGTTAAAAGAACATTTAGTAATTTTTTCGTAGAAAAATATTGAAAAATGAGCCGGTGACGGAGCACTTTCGAGGATGCCTTTTAAAAAACAGGATTTGCGGTGGACACTGTATCTCAGCACAGAATCATCTGAAATCAAAAAATCCGAGCAAAATATTTTTAATAGATGTTTTTCTGGACCCCAACGTTTTTAGTTAACTTAAAAAAAATTTTATGAAATTTTTGTGGGTGTTTGAAGTAAAAACTACGATTTTTCACGAAAAAATCCGCCATTTTTCACCTGTAAAATCTCCCCAAAGTAAAAAAAAACAAAAAAGAAAAACGTTGGGGTCTGGTATTTCATATGTAGAAAGTATGTTCCAAATTTGAAAAGAATCGGATAAGTAGTTTTCAAATGACGATGTCCACGGACTTTAAAAATGTGCTTTCGAGAAAAACGCGTTTGAAGTTTCTGCTCTTGCTTTCTTGCAGTATAAGATAGGAGGAGATAAAGGCCTATAATTTCTACAGTTTTGCTTCAATTGACTTGAAAATTTGACACAACATTCTTGAAATGTTTTACAATAAGAAAATAAAAAAATAAAAAAATCGATTTTTTGAAAGTGTTAGACCCTACCCCCCCCTTAATTCTTATCTTCTGCTGAGGGTGCTGTAGAGATGGAAAAATGAAAATTTCTAGATGAAATCATGTATAATTTTGAATATTTTCTTGCAAACAACAATAGACCAATCGCATTTTGTTATTTTCCTAATATAGTCGAAGAATAACCCATCAACGATAAAGTTTATGTGCATTTCACATTTTACAAGCCGAAAAAACTAACCACAATACAAATGCAAAGTCCAGACGAATTTCTCACTCCGTACTACTAACAAAAGCTTACGATGCCTATTATACGTTTACATTTACAGATTAAATAACCTTGTTTTAAATACCAGATCAGGCTGCTATTTACTTTATTTCGCGTTTTCGAAAAATCAATGTTGTCCGGCCATGGACAAGATCCCCTTACTTCTATTTTCTTCTCTCTCAATTCTCGGTTTGTTTACACTGATTTGCATAATGTACCGAACAACCGAACAAACTGTAAAAAATTATCTGCTTATTGTTTCATGTAGAAAAGTGCTCAAACAACATTAAAAAACATTTAATGATAGATCTGCATAAATCGGTATTCACCGGTTTGGAATAAGCTGATATTTTTTTCAAGATTTTATTCCATAGGAATTATTTACTGCCAACCTTACATAGGTACTAGTTGGTTTTGGTAATTTAAACGATAATCGAATCATTACCATACAAAAGTGGATAAACGATACCAAGCAATTTAACTGTCCCATTATCTGTGATCTGTTACAGAGGGCACCACCTATGCTGCAACCATTCGAGCACGCAACGTTACAACATGTCAGGATGGCCGAGCGGTCTAAGGCGCCAGACTCAAGAGCAATCTTGCCCACCCATAGTGGGTTCAATTCCAAGTAAGAGCATTCTGGTCCTCTCTGAGGGCGTGGGTTCGAATCCCACTTCTGACAGAATTTTTTTAATGAAAATTATTTCGCTATACCAGGGGCACAGCACATGTTTGAGATCGCTGGAGTTATTTTAACACGAATGAATGCCAGCCGAAGCAAAAAAGCTACCGCCGCCCGAATAGGGACTTGAACCCTAGACCGTTGGATTAAAAGTCCAACGCTCTACCGACTGAGCTACCCGGGCTTCTTGCCCAACCATCCAGCCCAAGGACGTACGAGTTTCCAGGTGCTTTAAATGGCTCCAGGAAACAAGTTAACCCGTTAGCAACTACCAGGATTACAGCAAATAACGGATGATGATTGGGCGAGATGTCAGATGCTTACCTGCAAAGATAGGAGAGAAGAGAGTTCAATGAATACAAATGTGGCGAGTTCGTAAGAGTAATTTCTATCAAAGGAAAATGTTTTTTTTTGCTAACACAGGTTTGTTAGTTTGAGAGTTTTTTATAAGAACATAAGTAAAAGGAATTCATTTCAATGTTAAAAACCAGTTCGCTTTATTTGATACAATTGCAAACAGATTTCGATGTGAAATCCCTCGACCTTGTTAATACGCATAAATATATTCAAATTTTCCACATTTTTTTTTGCACTTCATACCAGTCGGCGCAGCACATCCAACCGGTTATACCAGACTCTAAATAGGTAATAGGACAGCCTAGGAGCATCAGCGTCATCATCATCACCATCAACCACAACGACATCAGCACCACCAACTAACCATATGACAGGGGCAAATATGGACCAGTTTTTTCCAGCTCCAGCTTAACCTAGATCCATCCGATGCATCCGATGAGAAGTTAGCAGTGAAGTCGTCAAAAGGAATCCACTTTGTGTTTCAACAAGATATATTTCGCATGCGAATCAACTACAACGTATTGTCGATCATGCAAAATTCGTTCAAAACCATCAGATGATTTCGATTGACTTAAACTTTACATTTCATGTTGATTTATTTCAAACCTTTCAATACTTAAATGTTTGTGGGCCAATCTACAAAATGTTTATAGTCGGTTTGCGAAATTCGATATGACCCATTAGGTTGTCAAAGCCAGAACCTTAAAAAGGAATGTAAATTTGAAGGAGTTTTCACCGACAGTCTAGATAGCTTCCAAGAGAAATTTCCATGTTGGCATATCTTACTCCAGAACCGAGAAAACCGGTCCGAAGGTTATGCGAAAAAACTGCTTCAAGTTTTCACCTTTCTTTGCCTAGACCTCGTCCAACTTAAGCGATAGTAAGTGAAAACAGAAAAAAAACAACAGAGATGAGATTTTTCACACTTACGCTACCCTTTGTCGAGTCGATTGCTTCCATATTTCTCCCATTGACTGACAGAAAAGACAGTGTTTTGTTCCATTGCTGCCGTGTAGCGGCTTTATAAAATTGTTTTGTTTTTCTCGCCCACCAGCTTAGCTTAGCCTCACTTGGTTTCTTGCTCTCTGCTGCTCTGATGGTTTGATTCGCCACATTGATATCGATGTTTTTTGCTCCGCGGTAGGGCCAACGCAAAACACGTAGGAAAAATATACATGTTATATACATACACAGCGCTGCATAAAATGCAGAAAAAATGCAGCAGCAGCAGCAGCAACAGCACCTCATGCCGAGACACACGTTTTTTTCACAAAAGGTTTCGAGGAATTTGAACGGTTACTAACTTGACTTTGATTTGAGGAGTTATCTTTCCCTTCCAGATAGCCACTTTAAAGATGGTTTTTATTCCTCTATTTTCGTAAACCGAATGCTGGGCCCTACAAATATGGGAAAATCAATAAAGTAAGTCATACACCTGGTTTCCCCGCTCTGACGTTGATTAGCCGTTGTGCTTTTGTACCAGAAGTGCGTAACAAACAATCAAACAAACAAACGCAGTGAATTCCGCACAGATTATCCGCGTGATTGCACAGAACGATGGCCTTGCTGCGGGTAGTTAAATGTTTGCCTACGAAAGATTTGATTATAATTCTGTACAATTCATCGGAACCATTTGAAGTTTTTGACGATTTCTAATGGAGTAGATTTTTTTTATTATGAAGAGTAAATCAGCAGTAGACCCATGAGGAGCAAAAAGAGTCGTGAAATTTGATTCGGAAATCTGGGTAGGCTGTGGCCGAACGTGACGGTTGAATTTTTTTCAGGCAGAAAATTTTCAAGTCTTCAAATAGAAAAAATTGAATTAAATGAAAAAATTTTTAACTGAAGAAACAAGTGAACAAGTGAAAGTCAAATGGCAAGTTTTAAAAGTTTTAAAATATAAAAAAAATGTTGTTTTTCGGTCGACGTTAAGGAAGAGGAAGGACGCGCTCTACGCCATCCGGAAAGACAAGGATTTTTTTTCCGCAACATCAGTGTTTATTTTGCGATGGGATCTCCGATTTCAATTAAGATAAGTATTTTGTTTCGTTATTGTTTACTTTTTTTATGTTATTTTTTTTTCTTTAATTTGATCCATGATTTTCAAAATCAGCAAAGTAAATTTCCAGCATTTTTTTATTTTTCTGAGACTGCCCCCTGCTAGATGTATCAATTCAGCCTATATTAGGGCGTTCGTTTTATGCAGTAACTGCAACAAAATATCATTTTTTTTTTTCAAACGAAATCAAATTTCATATTGACCACTGACCATACTGACTGGACACTTGATTTCGTTTTCTGGATAATTTTTCCAACAGTACGCATTGTCGATTCCAGAGTGCGCATCGATCGATTTGAAGAAATGCTATCCCAGTTAGGAAATGCCACCTAACTTTAAAAATAAAACACGCAATTTCTACGATAAAATCGGGCTAAACAGGACCATTTTTCTTACAGGGCATTTATGTCAAATTTTTCGGGTTCTCCACCTGCCATTGGTATTGCGAACCTGCAAAATATGACAAAAAAAAATAGACAGCAAATGGTTGATTTTTGGTTCTAAGTGTCTTGTTGTCAGTGTGGTCAGTGTATTGACTATCTAACCATTTAATAAAAATCTATATGTTTCCGCGATCTAGCAACAATTATTCTATATTTCCTACTGTATCTAGAGAACAAGTTACTCTATTTGTTTACTGTCGATAGTATTTTTTTTTAAATTTTAGTGCAAAACACACTATTATTTTAAATTTAGGTAGGAACAGAAAAGCTGGCTTTCCTCGGGGTTCAGATTCAAATTAATAACTTAAAAACGCACTTTTTTGACCAATTTAGTTTTGTATTGATAATGTGTGTTGGGGTTTTTCAAGATATAATTTAATTTCACTGCGGCTTATATTCAACTGTGTTTTTTCGTTTTGAATACCTGATGTACATTTATTCACGATTCCTTCATTATACATGTACTGCAAATAACTGTCACATAATGTCGATGACGATCTTAGCAGGGCGAGGAAACAAAAAGTAGGTTCACTTCACATCCACCTAACCTCCAGGCGAAACGGAATTGATGTGGAGAAATATTCACGTAACGACCTTGAAGGAACGGCGCAGAACGGAAAATGCATGTCATCCATTAGAAGAACGATCTTTCGTCAGCAAACCGGGAGAGGAATGTCTACTGTACACTGAAAGCCTCTTTCTACCTTAAGGCGTCATTATCATGGTGTCTACTTATGGCAGTGGTTCCCAGAGAGAGCCTCATTACGAAAACTTGCTCGAAGTTTGATCGTTCCATATTCAAAGTTGATATCATCGTGCTGTGCCAAATGCTGAGACTACGAGACACTTGAAGAACGCTGCAGCAACGGAGTGAGGTAATATGCAAAGTGGAAATTAAGCTTCTGCTATACATGAGAAACAGGTTACGCCGTAGCGGTCCGTGATGGAATTCAACGTTTTTAAAGTCCCGGGTGCACCCCGCTGCTGGCCCTAACACCCGGTCGTATTCTGCTGTATATGGGAACAATTTTAGCTTCTACAAAAGTTTACCGAAACAACGACCGGCGACGTAAGGCTGCAAATGTTTACCTTCGCCGGTGACTCTGTTGCGGTGTTACTGGAAATTTATTGTTACTTGCTAAAGGAATTGGCGACCGGTAACGGCAATTAGCTATCTGTGTACTATTTGCACACTATCGCCAATTCTTGGCGAGTGAGGCGATTTTGTTTTTTTTTTGTTGAACCGGTTCATCGCTAATGCGGTTACCATATTAAATTTGAATTTTAATATTTCTTGGAGGTTCAAGAAAGTAAAATAATAAATGAGCTTTTGTTTATTGTGATATCATTTAAGTACATGTTTGTCACAATGAATTTCGAAGAAATTGAATAATTTTTGGTTTCTCCAAATCCACGGTTTCATCATATTCACGGTGAAATTTCTCGCGCAGTATAGAGCAGTGATGAGCGAACCGCGGCCCGCGATGCTTTTCTCAATTTGTTGTGCTTTAACTTTTTTCAACAATGGATTCCTAACAATCACAAACCAAACATTTAGGTATTAGGATTTTTTCAAAGCATAAATGCAATATCGTTTATTGTCAATAGAGTTAGGGCTAGGTGGGGTAATTATGAAAAAAATTTCTTCATTTGGCACACTCACAGCCACCATATGTTTATTTCTTATCATAAATTCTGAAAACCTGCCAATATTGAATGTTTCCGTGCTCTTCATCATTCTGTAGAGCAACTTTTATTTTTTGGGCGCAACCCGCGTCCTTGAGACGTCTGTTCATAATTACCCCGTCTGTTCATATTTACCCCCCTGTCTAGGGGGTAATTATGAACACGGATTACGGACTTGGTGTAAAATTTTTGAAAAGTAACAGTATTTATACGTTACATTTACCCATAGTAAGCAGTGTATGGTGATTTTTTACTTTAAAAAATATGTTCATAATTACCCCGAACGCTGTTCATATTTACCCCGAGACTTGTCTAATATGATTTATATGGTGTCAGAAAATGTCAATTCCACACCAATTAATGAAAATAATTAGCAGTAATAAGAAAATGGGTTGTTTTATAAAAACTCAATTCAATTCATGTATAAAACTTATAAAATAAACAAATGTAATCAAAATTTAAAGGTAAAACAACGCAAAAATAGCTATTTAGTGTTCTTTAATATTGATTTTTTCTATATTTTGTTTCGGTAGTTAAATTTTTTGTTGCATCTTTTCCGTTTTGGTTGGTTTCTTTTTCTTTCGTATCTTTATGTCGTTGCAGATCATTTTTATTTGATAGGACCTCTCCATACGTGTGAAATTTTAGGCGAGTTAGGCTATTCGATAGTTTTTACATCCGTTTTAAATGTTCTGCGCAGCAAACATCAAGTTTTCACTTAAATGTCGTAGGTTAGGCTTTTCACGTACGTGTGAAATTGAAGCCTATACATATACAGAAAATTCTTATTTTTTTTTTTTGAAAGATGGTTGGTCACAAAAACACCCATTAAAATCTTCTTGGATCAGTGAACAGTCATATTTTGCAAGGCTTGTCTATTCTGTATGATGGACTGTTTTGAAAAACATTTACACTAATTAATTTTTTTTATCAGCTGTAAATAATTTCACATTAGGAGCTCTATTTTCTTAAAACAAAATTATTACTGCAGAAGTTTTCATCACTAAACTGAAAGAGAAAATCTTCAACCAAAAGATTTTCATTTTGTACTAAATTTAAGAAAATGTATTTCGTTATATGATGTCAATTTTTTGAACCGTATTTTTCTTGTTGTATTTTTTTTTCTTTTTTGCCAATGATTGTTTGTTATATGATTTTAATCGCCGTAATTTGTATGATTGTAATTTTAATGGCATGTGCGAAAATGTATTTCAACAAATAAAGATTGAAAAAAGTAACTAAGTATAAAAATAAGACTGCAAGAAAATAGATTTTGGATCTTTGTTATCCGAATGTAACTCATAAACAATTATTCTTTGCTGTAATTCTAATGCTCTCAATAGCAGCACGTTGTCCAAACATACAAGAAAATTGAACTTTTTGATCTTTGTTTTGTGAACTTATTCACCTATTAAATTTATCATGGTTTTACATATATTTCACTGTTGACCATAGAGATTTAAGGTTTAAAATAATGTTAAATTTCACGCGGTAATGCACTTAAATTTTACTCGAGCAGCAAACCTTTTGTTAGAAAATGGCGAATTTTTTTTTAGTAAAATTAAAAATTTCTTCAAGTCTAGTTTATAACCTTGTTATTTATCAATACAAAAAAAAACTGGTTTTGGAAGGACGTAAAACCTTTATTCAGTGTTAGAAAACTATTCCTGGGATACAGGTTTTCGGTTTCGGTATTACCGGTAAAACTATCCGTACGCACCACTCACTAAACTTGAGAAAACATTTGACTGCATTTTTTTTTTCTATCAACAAAAAGCAAGTTCTTATCACTATTTTTTTTTAAACAAAATTAAGACTCGTTTAAAGGCTGATTTGGCTTTTTTCAAAATTTCTGTTTTATAAACATTTTTCACTCTTGAAGTTCTATTAAATTTTTAAAAAATTGTGTTCAAAACTTTTTTTTCAAAGACTGAAAAGAACTGACATAGCTTTTTTCTAAACCCGAATCTTATTTTTGAAGAAAAAAAATCAATTTCTCTAAAATTCAAAACTTAACAAATTGCGGACTTAATTTAATTATGAAATTTATAAAATTTGGTCCAGTAAGTTCCTGGGATAGTGTTGATTTTTTCTGGCTAAGGTTTCTTCACGGTCCTGTATTAAGATCATACAGAAGGGGGGGGGGGGGTATTTTTGTAAGAAATTTATTACAAGGGGAGGAGAGAGAAGGGGGTCTGGAAATGTTTGGGTAATAAATCGATGGCTCCCTAAGTTGATGAATAAAACATTTGACTATCAAAAAGCCAAAGAAATGTCAGGAAATGTGTGTTCATAATTACCCCATAGGACGAAAACTATGGGGTAAATATGAACAGTCATCTTTACATCTGTGCGAATAAAATTTTTCAAAATTCCTTCAAAATCCAGACAAAGCATCATTATCCGGATGTAAAACAGTTGATAACAACATTCTAGCTGGATTTCCTGTGATCAGATATTCAAAACATTGAACACTGTCCAAAACGATTTCCGTTCCACGGGGTAATGGTTTTTTAAAACATCTGAAATGATATCATAAGGATTTGAAAACAGATCGGAAACAGCTTAAAGCTATCAATCGGATGTTAAACTACCACTTTTGGAACTTTTTGTGTTCATTCATCCTCCACAGCAGCGCGTATGGCACTTGTTCGGAATTACCCCGTGTTCATAATTACCCCACTTGACCCTACTTTAATCAGGATACATTTCTCCTTATTATTTAACTCCTATCACTTTGAAAAGCAAAATCCATTAAAGTGAGTTGGAAGAGCAGCCAAAAATCGGAAGCTACTCATGATCCAAGGAATTTCGAAGTCAATTAGAGAAGTCTTTATTTTTAACCATGCTCAACATCTCAATGCAATGATCCAATACAGAATATCTATTTAAAAACGGTGTTTTTACAGTTTGTAGGAAAAAAAATCTAAGGACAAGTTTCAATCGTGGAAAAAAATCAATTAGTCAATTAGCGACTCAACGTTGAACGTTAAGAAGACGGTGATTTCTTTGAATGAATATTTTTCCCAATCTTAATTATCACTGTGGTAAGCTCCAGAAGATTTTGAAATTGAAGTTATGACGAATAGTATCATCGGTGTTATTAAGGATGGTGTAAGAACGAATGTTTGCCAAGAAGTACTATTTAAAAATTGAGAGAATTTAAAAACGACAAAGATTTAGTGATGTAATTTTTGTTTAAATATCGGGCATCAAAAAGTAGAGTTGAATTTCTGTTTAAACACGTGAATTCGTTTTATCTTTTTTTAAATTTATTTTCGACAAAAATTTGGAGTTATAAAAATTGGCCTGAAGCTCTGCTTATAATTAAAAAAAAGTAATTTTAAGTGCGGCCCGCTAACAAGATATCAAATTGAAATTGGCCTGTTGGTTCAAAAGGTTTACTCACCCCTGGTATAGAGCATTTCAGAAAGACCAACCAAGCATGGTTTACATTTCTCTCCAGAGCTGCTGTAAAAGGCTTTTCGAAGCAAATATTTCGATTAGTACTAACTACTACACGCTCCTTTTTTTTAAACTTAAAATGAAGTTGTTTTGCTCGAATTTGAAATCTGAGCTGGAATTTAGATTCAGAAATTGTTTGGAAATTCGAAAAAAAAAATCAAAATTCACAATTTTGTTGAGGGATTCAAAACGCGAATGTTCGCAGACTTATAATTTTCATTATTTACTCAACTTCAAAATTTCAGCTGAAAGTCACCCGTTTAAAGTAAAATTTCAGTATATTTAGCAATCTATATTTAATGAAAAAATTCGATTTTTATTGTAAAAATATTTTACATGATTTTAATTTTTTTAAATGATTTTTAAATTAAAATATTTTCTGATAAAAAACATGTATGTAACATGCAAATTTGATTTATTTTCATCGATGGTTAATATCTCTGAATTTGCCAAAGAGTTTATAAGATTCTGCTTATTTGATTGAGGCATAGAATAAGTTGTTCTAAAATTGAAGCCTTCCTTAAATAAGTTATTCGAAGATCGAATTAAATAAGCTAAGTCTTCCACACTTTTGAGCAAATTCGAAGATTCTAAATACCGATTAAATTAATTTCCTTATTTTGTTACTTAGAACTTAGTTACACAAATCACGTTTACCATTTTGAAATATTTTAGGATGTTTATCAAAATATTATTTCATACGAAAAACTATTTTTGTTTTAAACATTGAATGAATACTTAAATCAATGGTAGCAAAAGTATTGTTTTTTAAAGTATTTTTTCATTCATATGCATAAGCAAAAATATCATAGAAAGACACGAATGCCACAAATATGGTAAAGTATCACTAACAAAACTTAATAATAAAACATATCCCCCCTCCCTTGGATGAGATAAACTTTACAGTCGAAAGTTTGTGTTCTGCTGGTAAGCTTTGGAAAGTCACATGGGTTATTCAGTTGTTTTCATGGGCGGAATGAAATATTGCACGAGCCATCAAGGTATTTAAAAAAAAGGAATATGTACACACACAAATTTTGTATGCTGGAAACCTGCATGTTCCAGCATGATTATCCAGTAAAATTTTGCTGGAAAGACCATCAATCTTCAAGCAGATTCTCTAAAAACCTACCAATGTTCTGTTCATATTGATTTCTTTTGATTCGATTGCTTTTTATTCCTACTTTTTCAAAGTAAATTTTTTTCCATGCTTTGGTATATAAATAATTGGTTTATAAATGAATATCAAACAAAATTTAAGTTGACCATAAGTTTAACCATATCGCATGCTCTTTTTAAATCTTTCAGCGGCTATCCGGCAGGAATTTAAAAATTAAGTAAGGCTGTAAAATATGATACACATTGTCAACTTTCTTGTCAAATTAATACAAAACAAACTACTTATCGAATTATTCGCTTTAAGAGTTTTTCTATTGGACAACATCAAATTTCGAGCTCTTTGTTTTTAATCACCTAAAGTTATCTCTTAAAAACGACAATGTTCCGAATCTGACAGTTCAATTGTTGATTGTCTAGCAAAACGCATCAATTGCTGGAAAAATTTCAGCAAAAAAAAAACAACCGCACAATCGAAATTTTAATTTTTATACCAAATGATTTAAAAAAGGTCATCATCTGACATTACCTTGAAAAAAAAAAAATATTGATTTCAAAATGTCAAAATGTTTGATTTCTGAGGGTTAAAAACCGAAACTGAGCGCTTGGAGGCACCCCTAAATGAAGTCCGATTGAGTTGAATTTTTGCACATGTCAGTTTATTTGGGTCAATAATTAAAAAACCAAAACTATGAATAACAATGACTGGTTGCAGTATCTATCTGTTATCAAAATAGTATCAAATATGTAGTTTGGATTTTGAAAGGTTTTGAGACGTTTTGTTTTATCCAACTGAAACATTGTAAATCTTTAAGCTCCTTCGTATCTTTCACATGTTTGCAGCTCATGGACTGATCCAAACTTCTGATAATCACTTAAGACACATCTGGAAAAGATATCCCTACGATTTTAAATAGGATTCAGAGCTATGATTATGACCTGGCACTCCGGAAAATCATTCTTTCTCTTGGAGTTCCTTACCATTTTTTCTTGGTGAAAAGAATTACGACATTTTAGCAGAAAGATAAAGTTAAAATCCATAACAACATCCTTCCAAATGTACACTATCTACCAGTTCTGAGTAGATATGTGAGAACTAACTATCAGATTGTATGTAAATAGCTAAATCTACCAGCTGTTGAAATATTTTAGTGATAAACAGTTAAAAAACCCTCTACAGCCAAATCGACTTCACATTATGGATTAAACCAAAAATCTGTGATATGGAAGAGCCAACCATACGAATTATTATTTTTTTATCCGTGTGCTTCTTGCGTTTGAGCTTGAGCTTGCTATCAACTACGGTTCACCTACGGCCCATCCTGCCCAATGGCATAATGGTTGCACTCCGTGATTGGTTTGAAATAATCAATATTGCACAATGAACCAAATGAAAGGTTGCTTGGATCAAGCAACACAATCTCACTGTACAGTTTTGAGAATTTCAGACTTTACTATGAACCAATAACGACGCCGGCCAAGTCCGTGTAGTCGAAAGAGGAAGGCAAGTGCAGCACATGTGATTTTTAATACGTTTGCTTCTATCGAAAAACTACGCCCGAATCAATTGACCACCCCTAAGTGGTTTGGTGCCAGAATCCAGTGTATTTGAAATGGTTTTTATTCGCAACAACGATATAGGTAATTGTCAAAACCACTATATAACAGTTGGTTATTCATATTCATTCAATGTCGGCAACCCTACTGTTCTCTGCCCATGAAAGTGGCTGCGTTATCAGTAGCGCTGTTGTCTTTGGCAGAGGATGCGCGCCAGTGTAAATTTGTCCCTCGCAATCGAAGACAACTTAACCGCGCATACCGTCACCGAGACGGCGGTTCGCGGTGCGATAACGTGAACGTTTGCTTTAATAAACAATCAGTGTGTTTTTTTTTATTGCCGTCGAAAAACATTTCCGCGGTACCTCGGTAAAACATTCCACCTCGTCAATCGAGCAGCACATCAGCACACACATGTGTCAGGATGGCCGAGCGGTCTAAGGCGCCAGACTCAAGACTTAGTACAGTCTTGCCCACACTGAGAGTGGGTGATAAGTGGCACTACTGAAGAAGAGCATTCTGGTCCTCTCTGAGGGCGTGGGTTCGAATCCCACTTCTGACAGCAATATTTTTGCGGCGCTTCTCAAGACACTTTTTTATGTCATGCGGAGGGTACTCTGGTTGGATGCTCCAATTAACACACCATTCAGATCCAGCATAAACAGGGGACACTCACTCTCCCCTCTTCTGCTCAAGTGTTTGGTTGATGGATTTCTCGTGTGAATTGGGATATCGCATTGTTGTGCGGCCACCGAGGAGTCAATAAAATTCTTGAACTGAATGGATTTGATTACACACTCACTGTTAGTTAGTTGGATTGGAGTTTTATGGGTTGACTTTGTAGTTTAGAAACATACGCTTTGCCGTCTTTAACAGACAATAATAAATCGGAGAACGGGGAGAGGAGGTAGCATCTGGTTTGTGTTTATTGCAGCTGTTGCTGCTACTATCGAGTAGAATGCACGTAAGTAGCGATTCTTTGTTTGAGGCGCAGTTTAAGTATCGCTCAGCTAGGATGCTCCACGACTGTATAAATCAAAGAAGAATCAAACCGATGACTCACTTGAACTTGATTGATGCAATCTAGTGTTGTTAAGTGGAAGAATCTCTTAGTAGTAGCAATAAGGTCAAGCTGACGATACTCACTTAAGGCTTACTGGTCCCTTTGTTTTCTGTTTTAAGAAGCAATTGGTGTATGATAAACGATTGATCATATTTCAAGGTATTTTTTTTTGTATTGTGTGTTTCAAAGAGGTTTTCAGCATACAGTTGTATTAGGGTGACAATGGATGTATGGAAAAATTTCATGTAATTTTTGTTAATTGACCCAAAAAACAGACCTGTGCACTATTTCAGTTCTATCGGCCTTGATTTAGGGGTGCCTCAAAGTGCTCAAAGTTTCGTTTGTTTTGCTCCTCAAAGTTCGCCCAAGGGGGACCAAAGAAAATCGGAAAAATCAAAATTTTAATTATGATGTCAAATGACTTAACTATGCATGAAACGTCTAAATCTGGTGTTGTCTCTTAAAAAACTTTTTTTTAAATGAAAAATCTACTTTCTAAAACTTTCTGATTTTCCGAAAAATGGCCGGAAGTCTCAGAAAGTCGATTTTTGGCCAAGCAATTTTATCGAGATAACAACAGATCACGACGTTTCATGCATTTCTAAGCCATTTGGCATCAAAATTAAAAATTGGATTTTCCGGGTTTCTTTTGGTCCCTCTTACGTGATTTTCAAAATTCTTAAGTCGATTTTTGTCAAAAATATCTTTCTTTCAAGATAACACCAGATTTTGACGTTTTGTGCATTTTTAAATCATTTGGAATTAAAATTAAAATTTCCGTTTCTCGATTCTGCGATGATTTTTGAGGGTAAAAGAATCGAAATTTTGGTTGTTTTGAGACACCTTTAAATCAATTGCGCCAATCAATTGCGAAATTCGACATGACCCATTTGACTGCCACCCTTATTAGAAAAACCGACCATATAGATTTTGTTGATCAGCCTAAAAACTACCTGTGCTATGTTTCAGCTAAATTTGACTTGGTAAAGGGGTGCCTCAAAGCGCTTGAAGTTTCGTTTTTTTGCTCTCAATAATCAGAAAAATCGTCTTTTTGTAGTTTTTGTCATTATCGTATTATTTTGTCGTTTTTGTCAGCTTCTATTTTAAAATCTTTTGATTTTGACCTTAAAAGGTAAAAAATTAATTTAAATGAAACAAACATAAACGACAAAAGTGACAAAATTAAAAATGACAAAAATTTAAGGAATCCCTTTAACGTGAAACTAGTGATCTGATAACTTTTTAATATTATACCTTAATACATTTTTGACACAATTAATCTGCATTCAATTTCTATAGAGACTCCGCATGAAACCAAAAAGTTCTGCATGGAACCAAAAAGTTCGTAAAATTCGTAACAAAGCACGATAGGCCAAATTGATGCTCAATTTTTTTAAGGTACCGTAAAACGAGGTAACTTTGATCATCTGGTTAATTTTAATCAATAATAAATTTTTGCACATTATCATCAATAACTCAGACTATAGATTGAATTTTTGGAAATTGTTTTCTGTTAGTAAAAATGTAATATTAAAAATCTTAAAATATCTATATTTTCCAAGGCTTGCAAACAAATAGCATTTAGAAGCAAACGGGTTGTTGAATGTGAAAGAACAACTTTTTTTCTTTGTATATGTAGGGGAGAATGAGGATACTTGATCCCTGGGGATACTTGATTCCTTAGCTATATCTCGAAACTGGAATGTCTTACAAAGATCAAATGTTCTAGAAAAATGTGCTCAAATGAGCAAAATAATAATGCTTGTAGTTTAAAAAATTTTAACAAAATAATTGTTTGAGTAATTGAACTTTGTTTGGAAAATTTCACAAAATGTAACTTGAAGATCTTTTTTCATCACTTTAAAATGTTCCTTACATGGGAAAATTATGGAAAAAATATTTGTTCCAATGTATCAATCGTTCGAGCGTAAAATGAACTTCATAATGCCATATTTTCAAAGTAATGGAAAACTCTCAACTTTTTTCAGAAAAAGTTTTCTAAAATGTTGATTGTGGGTACAATTGATCCCCCTTCCAAACGGCATATTCTTCTTCTGAATTGATCGTTATGATTGCTGATTACGAAATTACTAATATTTATCCAAAAATTAATAAATATCAAACAATTGACTGAGGAAAGAGCAAAAATAATTAATTTTCTCCTAATTATAAAAAATAGCGCCTTTAAGTATGCAATGTTATTAGCGTTGAGACAAAGTTATAAAATTTTCTTCTTATGTCTGCTATAAATTGTGAAATGAGAACAAACATGACAAAAATAGTCAATTAACATTCTATCTTGGGGTTTTGTTTGATTTTTATACAAGGATTAGAGCTTCCTGAATAAGAGATCAAGTCTCCTTCAATAGGGGATCAAGTCTCCCCTAACTTCAGAAAAATCGCAATTTTTTTACTCCCACGAAAATGCTTCTAGTTCATCAACGAGTTCAAGTATCGTTCTAATTTTTAGAGAATAGAAACTTGAAGTTACAAGCTGTCAGTAAATGTCATAGACGGCGAGTTGCTAAAATTTTCCGAAAAGATATGATGAAAATAAGAAAAGGGGATCAAGTATCTCCACTCTCCCCTATGGTTATATTTAGTGCTATTTTTATAGTCATTCAGTGATAAATTTTTGATATTAAAAAAAGGCCATTTTTAACAGTATGCAGCTTGTATTCAGGGCTGGTAGCGGTTTGACAATGAAATAGTAGTGACTTTAGTGACCAAAATTTGAAAAAAAGTGACCAAATAGTGACTTTGAGGACCGAAAAAAGTGACCAAATTGTGACTATGTGAAACGAAAAAAGTAACTTTGAAGTACAAAAAATGTGACCAAATAGATTTTGAAGCAATTAAAATAGTCAGCCAAAGATAATTCTGTAGTTATCAAGTTTAATAAAGATGATTTTTGATCTGCAAAGTGTTAAATGTTCATTGGATTACAAATTTATTCCTTTTTGTATCATGAAAAACGAATTTAAGTCCACCGTATTTGATACTTCTTCGGCTTTTTGTCGAAGAAGCCAGTTATCAAACGCGCTTTTTTCTTCTCTACAGCATCTTGAACTTGGCCAGCAGCTCGTTTTTGTGAAGACTGCTGTTTCCTAACAGTCGAAACTCACTCTAGCATCGCTTGAGCTAGCTCGACCTCTGCCATATTACGGGTTTCGATGGCCTTTTTTAGTCGTGTGTTTGCTTCCAAAAACAATCTAAAGAATATAAAAATATCAAAGTTATTCTATTTGGGTACAATTTGTAAACTTAACAGAACATACTTTTCGGCAGTCCGTCTCTTCTCGTCCTCATTCTTTCGAAGGACTTAAAGCTCGGCTGACCAGATACTTTCAGAAAAAAGCGGAACATTTCAAACTGCCAAAAAAGCGGGACATTTAAGAAACTCTTTAAAAACAATGCTTAATTGAATTGCCAAACTTGTATGTATACCATAAGCCAAAGTTTTTTTTTAGAAAGTACAATAAGGTTATTTTTAACGCGGAGTGAATATGCTCAGTTTTTATTATGCGACTTCTATTTATACGTTTTTTTGCCATTAACACCGATATTTTCCACGGTTCTCGCAAACTAACACGTTATTTGAGAGAAATATTTCAAGTTCAACATGTAAACGGCGGATTTAGTGTAAAAACCTTTATGCAATAATAAATATATTTCAAATTTGTTTTAAAAAATTTTAAAACTCAAGAAAACTTCCATCAATGTATACTTTGGACAATTGAGTCGAAAAAGGAGGAGTTTAAAAGATTCTAAAGGGGTCTTAAAAGCTTCGCTTCGGTCCAAAACTCATCCATGATTTTTTGTAGAATTTTTTGTAGATATATCTTTTCGCATTGATAAAAAATAAATTCAATTGACATCTCTGCTTGAGCCTCGCGAAGTATTGCATGAAAAAGAGTCATGCAATACCTCGCTAGGCACCCTGCAGTGATGTCAATTGAATTTATTGTTTATCAATGCGAAAAGATATATCCCCATCCAACACCTAATAACTTTTTTTGTCTAATAAAATATGAAGTTACGGTCTTCAACAAAGTTGTTCAGTGGAAAATTTCATTAAGGAATTTTATAAATTGGCACAAAAAACATCAGCAGGCTCGGTTCTACAGAAGAAACAAAAAATATGTTGATTTTTCAGTACAAAATATTTAATTTTCCCATACAAACCTAAAAGTTCAAATTTACTCATGTAAACGTTACATAAAAATTCTACAAAAAATCATGGATGAGTTTTGGACCACAACGAAGCTTTTAAGACCCCAGGGTTTGAGAAATTCAAAAATGACCTCAAATCGACTCAGTCTAACGCGCAATTCAAATTACTCTTTAATTGGTTTATTTTCGGTGAAAAAAGTGACTTTTGGTGATAAAAGTGACCATTTTTCGGAAAATAGTGAGTTTAGTTACCAAATGATGAAAAAAGTTACTTTTTAGTGACTGACCCAAAAAAAGTGACCAAGTCACTGAAAAGTGACTCGCTACCAGCCCTGCGTATTGGAAAAATGGATTGGAACCCTATATATGAAAGGTTAACTTTGAAGGAAAAAAATTAAAATGGAAATAGTGGGAGGGCCAAGAGAAATTTCTGAAGGTTAAATTTCATTTGTATTTTGTAGCTCAAATTATTTAGCAATTATTCTTATTTTTGCCCCTAAATGTTTGCACCATTATAGTTCTTTTTCGATTATAAATGTTAAAAAAACGTTCAAAAGCAGGTTAAAATGATTAACTAGCATTTGTAAATGTTATGAAGGCGTTTTATATCCTTTATGATCAAGAAAACTCGTTAAAACAGTCAAAATAGAGACTGAACAATGTTACCCCAAAGCATCAAATTAAAATCAGAGACGAAATCGATTTTTTAATCAAATTTAAAGTAGTGTAATAAATTTCTGCAACCATGTTTTACGTTCATAAGGGTCCAGTACTGATTTTAAAAATGTGAAACATGCCACATTCATCTTTACAGGAAAAATAATCGAAAAATATTGAAAAAAGTGATCAATATTACCCCGGATTACGGTACTTGGAACGCACAAAAACCTTCTATGCTACTTGTTTAGACTATTTGTGTTTGTTCAGAAGCCCAAATCAAGCACTTTTCCCTCGAGTGCCTTTTATTCAGCCAAATGTACACTTTTCATGCATAACATTAATTAACTTTCGACTTTTGGTTATCTAAGACTCATAACTGCTTTCAAAAAATTTCATAAATTACTCAAATTACTGTTTAATTTCAAACTTTACGATTTTTCTAATTTTGCATTTTCTAAAAGTGAAGAATGGATATCCTCATTATGCTATGATTTTCGAGATTTGTAAAATTAAATCACTTATTGAAAGTAGAAACCGTTGAAGAGAGATTTTGAGACAATTTTTTTTTGTTTCTGAAAATCGGGAATTTAGTGAGATCATGCAGAAAAAAATCGGGGGAAAATACGGAAAATGAAAAATTGAATTGAGTAGCCACCCTGGGAATGATGAAAATTAGAAAATAAAGAATGTAATAACTAATAATTAAAATGGCAAACTGACAGAAATCACAACATCATTTGTGTCATTTTCTTCATTATGATAATCTTTGTCATTTTGGTATTTTTTTTTCATTTGTTCATTTTTGTCAATAATGTCAGAATTTTATTTTAAGTCTTTAAAATATAAAAAAAACTCTTCAAAAAGGAAAAAAAAAATAATAAACTCCACGAAGAACACGAAAAAATGCCATAAAAATGGATTAAAAAAAAACATTGTAAAATTTGTAATATCAAACTGACGGAAGGAATGACAAACTTATTTTAACAATTTTGAATTTTTTGTCATTTCAGATATGCTTTGCATTTTTGTTTTTTTTTCGATTAATATTTTTTGAATTTTGTCATTTTTTTTTTAATTTTAGCTCGTTTCTTGTCATTTTTCTACCGCTAAAGTTTGTGTCATTTTTACCTTTTGAAACATTTTTTTGTCATTTTTGTATTTTTTTTTTCATTATTAAGTTAATCTAAAAAGTCGAATTTGATTTTTTTATTTCGAAATAACGCCAGATTTTGACATGATATACAATTTGAAGTCCTCGGCATCAAAATTAAAATTTCAACTTCCCCGATTTTCTTTGGACCCTCAGTAAGTGATTGTTGAGGGTCAATGTTTTGTCTATGCTTTCAGGGTTGAGTTTGAAAAAAATACATTATACTGATGAACATTCTTTGGTTTAATCTGGGAACTTCTTTTATTTTATCTTTTAAAATAATCAGTAGAATATATCAAGCCAAAAAAATCTATCGGAATCGATCACTCTTGGTAGGATTGCCAATGTAAAAACCACAATGGGGCTTGGAATAAATAGATTTGTCTCAAGTTGCCATATTGTCGTCTGGGATTTTTTTTTTCAAACAAGTCCTATAAATATATTTCATTTAATTACATACGAAGGCACAACCAGCAGTCAGCCAGTTAACCCTTGTGGTTTGCCAGCAATTGGTATCGATTGCAACCCGTTTTCCATTGATTGCGATCGAGCGATGGAACTTGCGTAACCGAAAGTTGGTATCCGAATCTCAACGAATGTGTCACTGGTTCTTCGACACACATATTTGTTTTATCTTCTGTTTGTGGAAGGAAGGAAGCGACGTTCTGTCAATGATATCACGGCAAAGTGTGCAATTTGACCAGATAATATTGTTTGCAGAACCTTAATAAGGTCATCTTTTTTTTTCAAGTGATAGCATGTGATATATCGGTGTTCCGATTTATCAGACATGCTAACGTGATTCTTCCTTATCGTTGTTTCCACATGAACAGTTTATTTTTCAAGATTTTATAAGCATTACCCAACAACACAACTTTTAATCAAAATGTGCGAGATATCTTGAGGTTTATTGCAGACGATAGCAATCATCAATTGACCTTTTCAATCAAATCTATCGATTTCCTAACTGAGGAGGATCGACTCTCATGTTATTCACGTTTTGAAAACAATAACGAATGCCGAAACACTGCAAAACAGCAAAACATACATACTAATGCTACTTTTCCAGCAACTTTCCCAACATTCTCGACTGAATATTTAAAGTAAAGAAATGCGCTGTTTTATGTTTATAGATGATGGTGACTTCTAGTCAAATTCGAAGGCTTGATCTTTCCATGAACTCAACGATGATTATTCAAATGGATTGTTCGACCATTCTTTAACATGACCTGCAACTTTTCGTGAAGAAATGGGGCTTTCCACGTGATAAGTCCTTCCAATATGGTATTGAAGCTGAAAAAATCGTCCATTTTGTACGAGAGTAAACACTCTGTATAATATCCTAAACGCCTCAAAATAATTTAAAATCGTCAAATTCAGCTACATTGTGAATTTTTAGAGACAGGCAAAGAATCCTCCGAAAAATAATTTTTTTTTTGAACAATGGAGAACTGGAAGATAGTAGTTGAGAAACTCTGAGAGTGTACTATATCTACAGAAGGGTGTGTCGTTTCGCAACTTTTTTTCCCAAATTTCAAAACCCTGTGATCTAAAAAGTTTTCTTCTCGGTTAAAAAAAAAAACTACAAAATTTTTACAGATTTGACAAAAGTGACAAATGTGAAAAAAATGAAGAAAATGACAAAAATAACAAAAAATTAAACAAATTACAAAAATGACAAAAAAAACAAAAATGATAAAAATGACAAAAATAATAAAAAAATACAAAAATGACAAACATGGCAAAAATGGCAAAAATGACGAAAACGACAAAAATAACAAAAATGACCAAAATGAAGGAAATGACAAAAATGATAAAAATGACAAAAATTATAAAAAAATGAAAAAAAGACATAAATAAAAAAATGACAAAAAAGATAAAAAAAAAAGACAAAAATAACAAATAATGACGAAAACGACAAAAATTACAAAAGTGACGAAGATGATAAAAATGACAAAAATGATAAAAAATACAAATATTACAAAAGTGACAAAAATGAACAAAATGAAACAAAACAACAAAAATGACAAAAGTAAAAAAAAAATGACAAAAATGACGAAAACGACAAAAATGTGAACGACGAAAGTGATAAAAATGACAAAAATGACAAAAGCGACGAAAATGATAAAAATCACAAAAATGATAAAAATGACAAAAAGACAAAAAATGTTAAAAATGATAAAAATTACAGAGGTAACAAATGTAACAAATATGAATAAAATGAGGAAAATTGACAAAAATAAAAAAATGACAAAAGTAACAAAAATGAAGAAAATGACAAAAAATGAAAAAAATTACAAAAAATGACAAAAATGACAAAAGGGACGAAAAAGATAAAAATGACATACATGACGAAAATGACAAAAATGACGAAAACTACGAAAACCAAAGTGAAAATGATAAGAATGAAAAAAATGGCAAAAATGACAAAATAGAAATAAATTACAAAAGTGACAAAAATGAAGAAAATGACGAAAATGACAAAAAAATGATAAAAATGGAAGAAATGAAAAAATGACGAAACCGACAAAAATGACAATAATGACCAAAGTGACGAAAATGATAAAAAAGAAAAAAAAAATGACAAAAATGGTCAAAAATGATAAAAATGACAAAAAATGACAAAAATGAAAAAATATGACAAAAATGACAAAAACGACAAAAATGAAAAAAAGTGACGAAAATGATATAAATGATTAAAATGACAAAAATGACAAAAAAGAAAAAATTGAAAAATAGGAAAAAATGACAAAAATTAAGAAAATGACAAAAATGATAAAAATGACAGAAATGACAAAAATGAAAAAAAAAATTGCAAAAATGACAAACATGGAAAAAAGACAAAAATGACGGAAACGAAAAAAAATACAAAAATAACAAAAGTGACGAAAATGACGAAAATGACAAAAATGAAAAAAAAAAATGACAAAAATGGCAAAAACGACGAAAATGACAAAAATGATAAAAATGGCATAAATGACGAAAACGAAGAAAACGACCAAAATGACAAAAATGACACAAGTGCCGAAAATGATAAAAATGACAAAAATTACAAAAGTGACAAGAATGAAGAAATTGAAATAAATGACAAAAATGATTGAAACTACAAAAGTTACAGAAGAGACAAAAATTAAGAAAATGAGGAAAATGAAAAAAATCGCAAAAATTACAAAAATGAAGAAAATGAAAAAAAAAAAATTTGTATTGACACCAAATGACAAAACGGACGAAAACGATAAAAATGACATAAATGACGAAAATGAAAAAAATGACGAAAACGACAAAAGTGACGAAAATGATAAAAATGACAAAAATGATGAAAATGACAAAAATGACAAAAATTACAAAATTATAAAAGTGACAAAAATGAAGTAAATAACAAATAAATGATAAAAATGGCAAAAATTTAAAAAAATGACGAAAACGACAAAAATTACAAAAATGACCAAGGTGACGAAAATTACAAAAAGGATAAAAATGACAAAAACGGTTAAAAATGATTAAAATGACAAAAAAGGACAAAAATGAAAAAAAAATGACCAAAATGACAAAAATGAAAAAAGTGACGAAAATGATATAAATTATTAAAATGACAAAAATGACAAAAAGAAAAAAAATTAAAAAAAAGGTTTTCCTGACAAAAATGATAAAAATGACAAAAATGAAAAAAAAATGGCAAAAATGACGAAAACGAAAAAAATTACTAAAACAACAAAAATGACAAAAATGATAAAAATGACAAAAATGGCAAAAATGACGAGGACGACAAAAATGACCAAATGACAAAAATGATAAAAATGACAAAAAATGACAAAAATGAAAAAAAAAATTACAAAAATGACAAAAATGATAAAAATGACATGAATGACGAAAATGACAAAAATTACAAATGAGACAAGAATGAATAAAAAGACAAAAATGACAAAAAATGACAAAAATTACAAAAATCATAAAACTGACACAAAATGACAAAAATGATGAAAACGACAAAAGTGAAAAAAAAAATGAAATTGAAAAAAATGACAAAAATGATTGAAACTACAAAAGTTACAGAAGAGACAAAAATTAAGAAAATGAGGAAAATGACAAAAATGAAAAAAATCGTAAAAGTTACAAAAATGAAGAAAATGAAAAAAAATTGTATTAACACCAAATGACAAAACGGACGAAAACGATAAAAATGACATAAATGACGAAAATGACAACAACAGAAAAGAAACAACAAAAGTGACGAAAATGATAAAAATGACAAAAATAATGAAAATGACAAAAATAACAAAAATTACAAAATTTTAAAAGTGACAAAAATGAAGTAAATAACAAATGAATGATAAAAATGGCAAAAATTTTAAAAAAATGGCAAAAATGACGAAAACGAAAAAAATTACTAAAATAACAAAAATGACAAAAATAACGAAAATGAAAAAAAATGACAAAAATTGAAAAAAAATGTCAAAAATGATAAAAATGACAAAAATTATAAAAATGACAAAAATGGCAAAAATGACGAGGACGACAAAAATGACCAAATGACAAAAATGGTGAAAACGACAAAAAATGACAAAAATGAAAAAAAATGACAAAAATGATAAAAATGACATGAATGACGAAAATGACAAAAATTACAAAAATTACAAATGTGACAAGAATGAATAAAATGACAAAAATGACAAAAAATGAAAAAAATATAAAAAATTACAAAAATCATAAAACTGACACAAAATGACAAAAATGATGAAAACGTCAAAAAGGACAAAAAATGAAGGAAATGACAAAAATTTAAAAAAAAAAATACAAAAAATGACAAAATTCATAAAACTGACACAAAATGACAAAAATAACGAAAACGACAAAAAAGACATAAGTGACAAAAATGACACAAAACGACAAAAATGACAAGAATGACAAGAATGACGAGAACCACAAAAATGACAAAAAACACAAAACTGACAAAAATGATAAAAATGACAAAAATGATAAAAATGACAAACAATTAAAAAAAAAAATGACCAAAATGACAAAAAATGGCCAAAATGACAAAAATGACAAAAGTGACAAAAATGACAATAATGACGAAAACGACAAAAATGGAAAAAATAACAATGATGACAAAAATGACCAAAAATGACCAAAATGACAAAAATTAAGAAAGTTACAAACATGACAAAAATGATATAATTTAGAAAAAGACAAAAATGACGAAAATGACAAACAGGACAAAAATGACTAAATACGTTAACATATGCGGCTGTGTTCTATATTCAACCTTCAAAGTGATTAAACATTAATCTGAGTCACAATAAATCAATAATAAGTCTGCACTTCACAAACGAATGAATCATTTGACATTTGCATAATACGTCGAAAAATAACACGATTTCAGTCTCAAGATGATTCATTTCGAACGATTGATTTCAACTTTAAGGATGAAAACTTACTTTTCCCTCTTTAGTAAAAAGATATCGAACTCGAGGTGTGCCCCGACCAATACCATTGGTCCAGTACTTATGAAAATATTGCGTACAATCTTTTCGATTTGTATCAGCCAGTGTCGCGGTGTGTTTGTTCTGTAAAACCGATCATGAAGTGGACGACGGTGATGAGTCAGTCGTTCAGCACCTCCTCGACTTCAATACCAGCGATTTAAGCCACATAAACTAACCGGCATCTTTGCTGGGTATATGGAAAAACACACCTCAAGGTTTCTACGTGGTTGTCCGAGGTATCACGTCAACTTCTGCCCCTCAGCCAAGGGTAGGACTGGAGCAAGAACGAGAAGGAAGGCGAAGAAAAAATGGCTGTTCAAATGTTTTGACACCGACTTTGTTTATTTTCTGCAAACGTACTCACATCCTCAGTATTGTTCTGGAACTGTGGACACACTTGATTTGGTCAATCATCAACGCAATAAATATTGCCTAATAATGATTCAGTTGCCTCTGGTGACCGTTTGTTACTTAGACTTGGACAGTTGGAGTTTTGCACCACCCACTGATGCGATAACCTTGGTGTGCATCGTCCAATTGAAATTTTTACAGTGTTCACGAAAGAATGTGGACACCTGTTTCATTAATTACGGTATAAGTAGTAAAGTGATTTAACCCAAAATTGAACCGTAAAAGATTTATATTAGTCGACAAAACATTGTGCCAAATATATATTTTTTAAACTTATTCTTTCTAGTAATTTTTTTGCATTTGTTGGGAGCAATGCGAAAAATGCAAAGCTCTTCAAGCCGTAGTACCTATCACTTTAAAAAAAAGAGGTCGTATGAACATTGAGACTTTTTATATATACGAAAATACACTCTACTCCAATATGACCTTCCTTGGAGGTGGAATTATCGCCATAAGATTCTATGCCGGATCGGCATTAACAAGCTTTTTCATCGCTGGCATTGAATCCTCCTGCTTTGATGGCTTGAGTTCCGAAATGCGAGGGAACAGCGACTCACAATTCCATTCTACAATTCATCAGAAGAAATTGCGAAACCCGCTGACGAATTTGTTTTCTAGATGTTGATTTGGATTTTATATATTTACTTTATATACTTTACCAAAAGTCTAATTCTGTTATTGAAGCTATTTTAGAACAATTATGAATTTTAGAATTCAATTATTATTTATCAGCTTCGAAAACTTCAACGAAATTTGAGGGAATTAATACACCTGAACCTACAAGATTTTTCCAGAACAAAACAAAACCTAATTAAATAATTGTTTAATGCAAAACAAGTGCTTTTCAGCATCAAAAAATTCTATTGAAAATTACTAAATAAGAAAGTAAATTTTGATACTTCGGACAGGTCGGAAAAATTTGACGTTTAACGGTTTTTTTCTTTTTTTTATTCAGTCTTCCTGCCCCACACGCTCGTTGTTTTAAACTCAAAATTAAGTAATTTTGGTTCAAAACAGCACTTCAGTTAGCCCTCAACTTTGAGCTCGACTAGGCAAACGCAAAAACTAAGTTCTGACTGGCATACTCAAATTTAATTCGAAAGCGAGTTCCATTTTTTTAACTTTCTTCATGCCTTTATTCGTAGCTGCTCGTAGCTCGTAGCGAACTCGCTAAGTGCTTTCAGTTCAACATACGCAAGGAGGGTTCAATTTTTAGTTCATTAGATTGATCTCTGTTTTGTTCCTTCGCCGAAGGAAAAATGGGATTTGTTTTAGTTCGCAGTTCGAACTCAGTTTTGAACCATCGCAAGGAGGAAAAAGGGAACTCAACTTTAGTCCATAGAATCGAACTATTATTTGACCACGGTCAAAACAGCACTTCAGTGGCAGCCCTCAACTTTGAGTTTGACTGGGCAATCGCAAAACTAAGTTCTGACAAGCAAGTTTTTTGAACTTTTTTATGCCCTTATTTGTAGCTACCTGAAATGCGGTTCGGCAAAAATGGCACGAATGGGATTAGTTTTTGAACTATCGCAAGGAGGAAAAAGGGTACTTAACTTTAAGTGTGATCAGTGCTTTAAATTCATAGAATCGAATTATGTTTTGAATCTCGGTCATACTTAATTTTGAGTTTAAAAAAAGGAGCGTGCAGATAAATGGGTCGATTCACGATGACGTAATTCCATTTTGTGGTGACAGTTCGCACATCCTGCTTACAAAATTTTACGAACGAGAAATGGGGTGCAGCAAAAATTTTCGTGTAGCTTCACGGTCGGGAAATTTAACTCAAAACTCAGTTTGAGGATAGCAAAAAACCAAGTACCATTTTGTGAACTAAATTTAGCGCATTTTTTGGTTTTTTAACGGTGATCTCTCCGGGAATGAACAGAAAGTTGAGAATTTCTAAAAATTCTGAAAAGAAGGTTTGTTTATTGAAATGTTTCAACATGTTTAAAGAACCCTTTAAACATATTTATTCTAGACCAATTGCAATTTCCATTGAATAAGGCTATGATCATTTAGTATCCGGGCACTTTATTTTGGTGATAGCTGCGTTAATAGAGCTCGGATATGCAAAACTTGAGTAGCGTTGTGTTGGTTATGAGAAGGACTATCTTGCCTATTTTTGATAGATTTTTAAGTTAAAGTGTGTTTGAGATATTTACTATGCAAAAAGACATTGTAAAAATAATTTTGCACAAATTTGCTCCTTTTGCGCATTTTGTGCCTCGAAAACTCTTCATTGTTGACTCGAAAGCTCATGAACTGTTGATTTTTTCTAATTTTTTTTCGTACCAAATGGTTATTAAGTATAAGGAGCCACTCTAGGATCCGCACGAAGTTCAAATCAACCATCGGAGTGCAACCCTTGATCTTAAATATGGTAAAAAGTTTATGGTTATTTGGGATAACTGAATGAAGACTCCCTAAATAATGCAAAAAATCCATTTTCGGCAGGCAAAAAGTGTTGCCTGACTATTAGACACCAAGTAAATAACTAAAAATGATCAATTCCAATGATCGCAATTTGTGCATCCGGTTTTTACGCAATATGACAGATGTGTTCTGATGGACAAAAAAAATGTTAAAACCGGATTTAAAAGATCAAATTCTTCGAGATACCAACTCATGAAAAGGTTCCAACCAGATTCCAATTGCTTTTTCCAGGTGAGTTTGTGTAAAATATCATGATTTTGCAAAGGTTTTGGTTCTGTGGTAAAAAAAATAAATCAATACATGACTGAAAAAAGTGTGCAAAGATAAAAAAGAGATTTTATGAAAAAGTTAGAGTAATTCTTGAAATCATTGATGAATATTTTTTTTTATATTTTTAGTTTAAATGTCATATTAACACCTTCAATTACTCCATAGAAAAATTTTCGATTAAATTAATAGTTTTTCAAATACACACGTTTATAACTGCCCGGATACTAAATGATCATAGCCTTATTCTGGGGCAGCGCTTCTACTTGTAACAAAAAATCTCATCGAATGTCCAAATCTGAAGCTTCCAAGGAATTCGAATGTGCCGAATCGATTTTCCGGAAGCTTCTCGTGTTATTTTGACCGGAAGCTGTAACCAAATGCACATTAGACTAGTTCAATTTTCGGCTTTTTTCGCTGATCACAACGCCACTTACAGGGTTTGATCCTCATTCATTTTCAAGTACTCTGACCGAATTTGAGCTCATTTGAGTAAGTTTCCGGCGTGCGCTAGAAGTTTTATTGAAAAAAGTCCATTTTTCTGGAAAATTTTCGTAGATGTGTTCCTAGCAAGCTGTTGTTAATATAAAATGATAATTTCATAGTGCTCGGTGATTGCTATGACAAGCATTCGTATGGACCTGTTTTAGATAATTGACTAAATCAAACCGAAAAAATTTAAAAAATCATAAACTACCAACTTTTACAGAAAATTTACTTACAAGTTGAGAGCTTAAGATCAGTAGTAAATAGAAATAAAATATTTTAGATATAAACTTTCCATAAAAAGATAGCCTTATTTATAACCTTTAATTTGATGTATAACACTTAATGATCGCAAGAGTGCTAGCCAAGTTATTCAAATATCTATGCAACAAATTTGATTTGATAAAATATTTTTCATTCAAGTTTGCTCCACACCAACTTGTGCACAAGAAAGGATATTTTATTCAATCAAGTACCCCATGACGGGGCCAGGAGTTAAAAAAAGCTCGCGCTTTGATCAAATTGTAAGCAAGTTCTCTTGATGCTACGTTTTGCAGGTTGCATGATGCTAAAACTTGAATGGAGACAACATTATGATTCAAAGAATGTGATGTGAATGTTTGAATATCTTTGCTTGTACTGTTGCGATAATTAAGTGTTATACATCAAATTAAAGGTTATAATAAGGATATCTTTTTATGAAAAGTTTATATGGAAAAAATTTTTTTTTCTATTTACTACTGATTTTAAGCTCTTAACTTGTAAGTAAATTTTCTGTAAAAGTTGGTAGTTTATGAATTTTAAATTTTTTCGGTTTGATTTAGTCAATTATCTAAAACAGGTCCATACGAATGCTTGTCATAGCAATCACCGAGCACTATGAAATTATCATTTTATATTAACAACAGCTTGCTAGGAACACATCTACGAAAATTTTCCAGAAAAATGGACTTTTTCCAATAAAACTTCTAGCGCACGCTGGAAACTTACTCAAATGAGCTCAAATTCGGCCAGAGTTCTTGAAAATGAATGAGGATCAAACCCTGTAAGTGGCGTTGTGATCAGCGAAAAAAGCCGAAAAGTGAACTAGTCTAATGCACATACTTGTACAACAAAACTATTCAGGGACAGGAGAATCCAATATAGGAAAATTCTCCGATAAACAAACTGAAAGAAAAGGCTGAACTATGTATTCTATTTTTTTTTTTTCGAGGAATAAAAATAATGTCGAATAGTACAACTTTCTGTTTTCAGCTGGATTAACAAACAAAAAGATTGATTTTTCATTTTTTGATACTAAAAACATTTAGATTCTTAACGACTAATTCCCTTTTTTTTTATCTCAAAATTGATTTGACAACTATTGCTAAAAACGTGTGAATGAGAATTGAATGAGGACCCAAATGTTTGCTTTGCTTCCTCAGCGTGTAGAATTGGAAAATAAAGGAATCAAAACAGGAATAGCTAAGTGTCAAAATCAGTGAGATCAGGCAGTGCGTGAATCGACCTAATTGGGAGATATTAACCAAACAGTAGCGCCACAATGTGCTCCATAGAAGAGCTTAGAGAATTTGGGAAGCTTTTAGGAACAGGCATATAATTAAAAGGAAATTAGCTCCTAATGTTATTTTTTAATAATTATTGGGCAAAATTTTGTCATGAGAAGGTACTTGCAAGACACGCCGATGGAAATGCATTTGATTTTTTACAAAAATTTAAGAAAAATGTGCAAACCGCTCTCACATAAGAGCAGACATTTCAAGAGTGCATTTTTCGTAAATGGAATACAACTCTTAAATAAATTTAATCTATAAATAATCTAAATCATTTTAAATCTTCTTCCAGAACACAAAACAACTCAAACACTCCGTTGATTCCAGAAAAACCATCGAATTTGTTACTTTGGTTAACAGAAAACAGGATAAAATTCCAGTTTTTTCAACCAGGTTTTTTCCTTGTTAGAATGCTTTCCAGAACAGAACTTTCGTAAATTTAGCTTACAAATATCTCCAACATTTTTTTTAATGAATTTTTTTGTGAAAATTTCACTTTTTCATTCAAAAACTTTTAAAATACTTAGGTGTGTTTTCAATAGCAAGAAAAACACCAGTTTTTGAAACTCAATTCAACGCTTAGTAACTATCAATATTTTTTCAAAAACTATTCAAAACACTAGAAGAAGACCTAAAAGTTGATTCTACTTACTTTTTAAGAGATCGCTGAAGTAAAAAGCTGTAGTAAAATGAGTTTTAACTTAATCGAAAATTTACACCTTTTTTTTACCTAACTACAAAACGTCAAACATTTACCTGCACGGTAACTTTGAATTATTCAGAGACTGATTTGTTTTGGCTCAGGAGTCGCATCATGTATGAAGATGAAAACAACTGAATTGGAATCAATCAAAATTCTGAGCTGTTTTTCTTCAGCGGTAGCGAAATTTTTTGACTTAGCGAAGACGCACACTATTTCACTGGAAGTGAATGAAAACAACTCAGAGCATCTCAAAAATAAAAGTTTATTGATCGTTTAGAAAACAAAAGCTAGTCGGACGGCGAAAGGGAAAATTTTAAAATTCTGTATGTCTGTATTGTATGTCTAATTTGTTCCTCTTTATGTTGGTTTTCACCAGCTGCGGCGCAGCTTTTCGCCACTAGGATCGGTGAAAGTCTCGTCTGAACATCCGATTACACCGGACACCCTCGGACCGAATATGTCATCGGATAATTCGTCTGTTAGCCACAGGGGAATGATATGTGCTGCTGATCGAACAGCATCAAATGCTGGTTGCTGATCATCAACTATGGCAGAAAAAAATGCGACGGGTAAGATTTATAAATTTACGAATTTAGTTTATTTTCAGCGATCCCTAATTTTGTTTTTCTTCTCTATAGGTCTACTTCAGCTGGGTGTGGCAGGCGATGGCAACGGGTAGGATTGTAAAGTTTGTTTTATTTTTATGCATTTACCTGTTTTGTACCCTTTTAGGATGGTTTCCACCGGATACGGTGAAACATTTCGTCGCTGAAATCGGTGGAAGCCCCAGCTGAGTAGCAGAATCCACCGGACGTCTTCCAGTTTGAAAGGTCAAATTACTCCGGATGCGGCGTTGGTTTTCGGAAGTCCCGGCTGACCAGCAGCCCACTCAGGATGCCCTCCGGGATCAAATACGCAATAGGAAAATTCGTCGGTTGGCAGAAGGACAAAAAACTTTCGAACTTTCGAAGGCTGCTACTGAACATAAGAAAATGTTGGCTGCTACTCACCAACTTGGACAAAAAAAAAAAGTTACTGGAAATAAACTAATTTCACACATTTACTTTTACTAGATTTAGTCCGAAATTTCAATAATTTTCTTTAAAAAAAATATAATCCCTTTCGAAACCATGCCCAAATTTTAAAAATTCTGAGTTGTTTTGGCTCAGATCGTTCAGACGCTTCTTAAAAATGCCTGATTAAAAACAACTCAAAATTCGCGAAAACCCCTACAATTCATTTCTGAGTTTTGCCGTTCTAATCAAAATTTGAGTTTTCCCAGTTTTGGAGCATTTTGAATTGTTTTCCTTCAAATCTGAGTCAATGAGAATAAGAGTGTGGCATCGCGGATGTGGGGTCTAGCTGTCATTCAACTTTAAATTTCAAGCATTGTAGAACCTGTTTTCTAAAAGATACGATTTGCCGTCATTTTATGACTACCCAGCGAGCAAAGTTTGTCATCACTATCAGTATTTATTGGTTTGGTGGAGAAGCCGCTGTTTTCTCTGGAAAGGAACACACTTTAAGTTTGACAAGAGTACGATAATTGATTACGACTTCCGCCATAGATTGGCAATGCGTGTACCGTACAATAGGGAGGTCCGAAAAAATGTGTATAGTAAATTTTCCTTGCTTTAGCCGTTGGTCTACTCTAGGAGGTAGCGCAAAAAGACGCCCAAACTTGTATGGGTTAAAAGCACCAAAATTTCAGTTTTTCAAATGAAGTTATTAATTTTTGATGATGTAGATCCATCAGTAGCTTGACTTTGTATATACAATTTATTGCTGAATTTGCATAATCTGTCATTTTTATCGAACATTTGTTGCCAACAACGACGACGGTCCGAAACACCAGGAAACCGCTAGCTAGTTTCCTTTATTGGATGACTCTTTCTGTTAACACTTAGTTGACTCATATGGATCCCCGTCTTGCAAGTGCTTCCCGGTCGCGTTTTTTTTAATGGGAGAAAGGCGTCGATGATGATGATGACGCAGACAACTAAAACCAGAGAGGAAGTTTAGAACATGACAAAAAATTATGTTTTATCAATAAGTCACCCAAGTCCTGCGTCCCACGAACTTTCTTTACAGACTGTTATGGCTCTCAAAGTTTACCAGCTGGTGGACGAAAATTGTCGGTGGGAGGCAAACAAATAGAACAATCCACCTAACAAGAGGTTTACAAATTGCTTTCAAGAAAATTTAATAGAACTCGGTGGAGTTTGTTTAATGAACTGTTTCCTGCTTCGCTTTTTTTACTTTCCAAGAAGGATACAACTACCGTATCGAGGAAGGATTAGTCACCTCCCTTCCTAATGGGCCACTTATTGGCACTTATTCACTGGACCAACGCGAGCACCTTTGAAAAGGTTTCCTCGGAACGGTGCTATATCGTGAAGTCGTCTGTCTTGAAGCCACACACAACAGACACCGCGTCCGAGTTTGGCTGGTTTGATTCGATACTTGGCCAGCGCACATTTTTGTTTGGGGGTGTGCGATCTGTGGGCGTGGGCGTGGGTAATGCAATTTATGGCGAGTCACTTTCCGGGGGACCCCTCATCGGTGGTGGCATTTACTAAGCTATTCGTGAACTTCGAGATGCAGATGGTTGTGGTTCGGAAAGTAATATTTAAAATCGTCGTCCTTATTACTTTTTTTTAAGGCGTGTGGGTTTTCATTTTGAGGAATGAGAATATGACGCTCTCCCTCCATTAGATGTTGTTAAGGTCATGGTTGCTCTACAATTGCTCTTGGCTAGCATTTATCGGTACAAACAGAGCGTACAACCGGATGACATCATCGTCTTCATGATTTTCTGTACGATCAAGTGCTGTAACACAGGAACAGAATTCAAATCCTACAAAAACACCATCATCCGCAAATGTGTGAGTATGATGAATAAATAAGTGTAACGTTCTCATAAAAGGCAAATGAGAACAATCTGAGGTTCATGCTCGATTCATTGGCTTAAATCGACCTAGCATATGTATTCCGCAATGCTTGAATCACGAGCTCTACCTCGTTCGTTCAAAGGAGTTAACGTGATTTTTTTTTTCGCTTTCGCTTTGAGAATTATTACAATTCTTGGTCAGTCAGTAGAGGTGTATGGGAGCAGCATCGTCATCGTCATTGTTTGAAACAGAGTAAGATTGATTGAATGTGGTTAATGAAGGCTCCTCAATAGATATCAAACTGCCGATTAATAAACGTTCTTTAAACATGAATACACAACTTTTTGTAGCAAACATACTGGCTTTTTCCAAAAAATATGTATTTGTTGAAAATTGAGTTATCAACGCCGGTTCCAGTGGTGGAATATAGTTAATCTTTATTCTCATTCTTCGTCTACTCGTTAAAATGTTACTTGAATCATAAGCAATAACTTATATGTCACTATTCACACTTGGATTCCCTGACCGGAAAAGTACTCATTTCTCAATGATACTTCTACCCAGAATATCTTGCAACACTGTTGTGTTACCACGAACCCAATTTGAGTAGTCTCGTTGTAGCGTTATAATTAAGTATTTGTGGTTGTTTAATTTTAGGCGTGTAGTGATTGGGTTCATTCAAGCCAAAACTTGAGTGTTAAGAATTAAGCGTGTTAAACGTCAGACACACACCTGGAGAAACGTAAACAAAAACGACGAACATATAAAAACAGCAGAAAAGGACACGGATGCCGGTATTTCGTGAAAAGGTTGTGCAACAAGAAACCACATCGAATTGGTACTTCTATAAGGTGAGACAAAACAAAAAGCACTTAAAAGGAACGGTTTAACAGGACCTTGCACAATTCACAGCCAGATCAAGAAATCTCTCGGTCCGGAAGAGGAAGTGCGCCGGTGCCAGTGTACACATTGTGATAACAAGTCCGAAGACAACTGCAGAGCGACAACTGCCAAGTATGAAAACAAATTTGGACAAATTCAACGGCCTCTGGTGGGTGACTACTAAGTTTGTTGTGCAGTAGGAACGAATCGTAAAAGCCATAATTTCTCGCCGACAGGTCGTTGTTGCAGAGCCGAGTGTTGTTGTTCGGGAGCTCAACGCACTATGGGGCCCAGCTCGTGTTGCCAAGCCGCAACAGAACCAGCCGGAAGCAGACAGCGGAGGTGCTCCGGGCAGAGGTGCGTGCCCGTGGAGCAGTGTAACCAGGCAGGGTTGCCAGAAAATTCGTGATATTAAGCTGGTATACACCTGTGCCGTCTGAGCTGTGATATAACTGTTGTTATTGTTTGGATGTTATGGTAGGAAACGGGCCCGTGAATAATACTGTTAAGCTAGCGTAGGTTTTTAATGAGTTGTAATAGTAAAAATGTAAAATAGCTACAAGATTTGGGTTTTGACTGTTTGTGTTTTGGGTAAAAGTCAGCCGTGCAGCACACACTGATAGTCAGTGGTGCTCAACTTGTTTCATCGTGTAACCGTGTGATGATGTAAACATTTATACTGTCTTGTCATCATGATCAATGATCACTATTCTATAGTTTGGTAATCATCAATTGGGAATTGCCAAAAGCATGCGGTGAACGAAAACAAACAATGTTTTGATTTCGCCGACGTAGTAGCAGATTTCTTCGGCTGTTTCAAAAGAACGTTTTCCTCTGGTGGATCCGAAAATCGTAAGCTCAACAGTATTGGTAGTGTCAACGATCAGTAATCAAAAGTTTCGATGGAATTTAATTTTATTTAACACTACAAACATTAAAACAAATTAATGCGAATTTCCACAGAGAACTTTAAAGAAATGAGAATGTAAACAATACACATCTGAAGATATGTACTTCAGTACTTCACATTTCACGTTTGTTTTTCAATCATTTTGGCGTTCTTCTTCTGCAGCATGAATACTTGTCATTGTGCTTTCTTTCTGTCTTATAAATCGGCATATTTCTTTTCCCAAGTAGAAAAGAACTCCAAGATGACAATGAAAAGACATATGCATCAGCATCCTCCATCGGACAAAATAGAAGCACTAATTCGAGAAATTCGTTTAACTTATATGATAGCGTGTATTCTGGACACAACGTAGTCAGGGATGCCAGTTTATTTCTTTTCTTGCATAATGAAAATTTACGAAACATGAATAAATAGAATGATAAAAATATGTTTTAAGAAAACATGATGAAATACAACAATAATTTAAAAGGAAAATATATACAGACCTCGTTTGATTTTGGCAACACACCCGTACATTTTGTGTTGCCAAAATCGAACGGTTTTTTTTCTCAAGGTTTTTTTTCACTTATTACTACAAAAAAACTATTGTTATTACCATTCAAGAAATTTTTACACAGTTTTAGACCATTTCAGTAATTTTTTTAATTTTTTATCATATTTTTGATGAATTTAGCACTTTTCTAGTTGTGTTTATAATCATTGTTTTTTTGTCATATTGGGTATTTTTAACATTCTTATTAATTTTTTAGTTTTTTTTAATCATTTCAAGTTTGTTTGTATTTGTTTTATAATTTCATGAAATTTTTATCTATTTGACATTTTTGAGTACTTTATAAATTAAAAAAAATGTTTTTGTTGCTGTATTTTATAACCATTCAAGAACGTAAAAACATATTTGGTACTTGTCAAAATTATATTGGTCATGCTAGTTGTTTTTCCTGAAAACCGCACAATTTTGGCACATGTGCCAAAATAGGATGTTGCCAAAATCGAAAGTTTCCAAAATCGAATGTTGCAAAAAACGAACGGGGTTTGTATAAAATACTCAAAAATGATGAAAATTTTATAAAATTGAAACAAAAAATACAAACCACAGTAACGAAAAGCGATTAAAAACCGATGGGTAATGACAAAAATATCAAATATAACAAAAAAAAAAAAAACAAACGTTATAAAAAAACAAAAAAAGTGCGAAATGCATCAAAAACACAAATAGAAAAAACAAAAAAAAATGAATATCATTATTATTATTAATAGTTTATTATAGAGGATTTTAACTAATACTATCATGAATAAAAATGATTAAAAATGGATTAAAAATTATATTAATGATAATAATAATAATTGTTTTGTAGTAATAAGTGAAAAAAATTAAGAAAAAAAATGATCAAAAATGCAATAAAAATTTTGTTAATGGTAATAATAAAATTTGTTTACTACATAAAATGAAGAAAAAAAAATTGAGACAAAAAACCTTTCGATTTAGGCAACACTCGATTTCAGCAACACAAAATATTCGGGCGTGTTGCCAAAATCGAACGGGGTCTGTAGTTGAAAATTTCATAAAATTAAAAAACAAATAAAAAAATTCTAAAAATGACGGAAAATAACTAAAAAATGAAGAAAAATGATGAAAATAGCAAATATGACAAAAAAAAAAACAAAACATAAAAAATGCTAAATGCATCAAAAATATAATAGAAAAAATAAGTTTTTACGTTATTAAATGATGATAAAATACAACAACAAAAAAACATTCAAAAAAATATATGTAAAGTACTCGAAAACGAAAATGATGAAAATTCATAAAATTGAAAAACAAATACAAACTAAACATGACGAAAAATAATTTAATAACGATGTAAAATGACAAAAATAGCAAATATGACGAAAACAAACGTTATGAACATAATAAGAAGGTTTGAACTTGAGTCGAAATTTTATCAAACTATTTTCCCGACTCATGACCAACCACTACTCCTCAGAAGCTTCGCTCTTCCGCGTTAATCTGGCTGACAGCAATTTGTGTTCTTGCGCCCTTAGTTATCATGACATCGAGCATACTGTTTGGTCGTGTGAGGTCCATTTTATCGCCAGATCAAAGTTAAAGGATTCCCTAAGGGCCCGAGGAAAACAACCTTACACTCCAGTAAGAGAACATCTGTAATGGACTTAGACTATATGTTTAAAATTTATCTTTTCCAGGGTTGCTAGCGATTTTTCGTTTTAGAATTCCAAAGTTTTTCCCGGTTTTTCCCAGGGTTTTTCCCGGTTATAAATGATGATTTTTCCGATATTTTTTATACTCGTTTTTTATTTTAAAATCATGGCGAATAAAAAAAAATAATATAAAAGGCTTCAAATTTCTGAAAATTGTATCCCAAAACTTGTTAACCGATTAGAAATCATGGCAAACACTTCGGCGTCTTGTAACACTTTTCGTTTCAAACTTACAGGCTTTCATGATTTTTTTTTTAAACAAATCTAACGAACTGGGCATCTATTCGTTGGTTTGCTCCACAATTACAACAATTTTGCAAAAAAAGTCCAATTAAATTGATCTTGAAACTATGATGAAGTACTTTTCAGCCAATATAAATTTTCTAGAATTTCTATAGAGTATAATTTATATAGAAACATTATTAACAATACATCGAAACATACTATAAAATCAACTTGAATGAGGATTACAAAACTTAAAATCATCATATTGCCGGAAAATATTTAGTTATTTTCTAAATCCAGTTATATTTTTTGTACAAATCCAAAGAAGTTTTTGAAAAAAATGTTTTTGAAAAAAATGTTTTTTAAAACAAAACAATGAATAACTATAGTAACAGTCATTGAACTAAAGATTCGTGAAAATATAGAAACCGTGTATAAAACAGGGCTGAGGTTTAATTGTTGAGTTTAAGATATTATTTTCTATCAGGGTTAAGAACTTAGATTTCGGAAACTATAAGCAACAGCTTAACGTAGAATGAATTAAAAACTTAACACTTGCGATGTAATGTTTCCTTCCTCAGACCAATTCAAACGAAATACACAACAACAACAACATTGAAATTTCTGATGAATTTCTGATAAAAAAGAGGTGTAACTCTTCTTAAAAACATCTCATGCTGCCAAATTATTTGCTTTCTCCATAAAATAATTTTATGAAATATGTATATCGATACTGAATAATTTTACGTCGAAACTGAAACTGGTACAGCCTAACCTGGATGTGCGCGAAACCTCTATAGTGAGCGAAAAGTACAAGTCTCAAGATTTGCAAAACACAAAACATCTTCAAGTGAGAGTGTAATACCTCCATAAGCTAGAGTCGTTTTCCTGACTAGACCACAGAAGTTAGAGAAAATAACACTTTTGTACCGTATTGAAACTTACTCAGAAAACTTCGAACTGATGCATCAACTGGTGTCAGGTGGATTTTTATCAAATACAGTTGAATTTCTAGATCACTATTCATTTGTATGTTGCTGACCCTCTTTAAAAGAGAACCTGGTTAAGTTAGAAACCTCTTTAAGAGAGGAAAAAAGTTCAGTTTTGTGTTTAGTTTTGTCGTTAATAGTTTCGTTATTAAATTAATATAATTTGAGTAATGCTTGTAAGTGTAGCACACTTACGAAGAGCGAAAAAATGAGATAACTCGTATTTCTCCGCAATTAGTTAAAAAAGTGATAACATAAACGCTTATTTCACTAATGAACGAAAATAAGCGATTATGAGATAAATCTATAGCGAGACTCTCAAAAATACTCTTAAATTTTGAAATAATTCAAAAAATATTTTTGAAACTTCGTGAAAAAAATTTAAAAATGTAAATTTTCCCGGTGAGATGCCGAAATTTCCGGTTTCCCGGTAACGTGATGAAATTCCAAAATTTTTCCCGGTTTTCCCGGTTCGCTAGCAACCCTGGATCTGGTCGTTGAAAAACAGAACAAACAGTAAAGCTCCCAAATTGCTCAATAGCGGCACTCCAGACCGGTTAGTAAAAGGAAATTATATGCTATCACCAAATTTGAGCCTAATACTCGGTAAAGAATGATGTTGTCATGTAAAGAGACTATGCTGTCATGAACACGCAAGCTTAGCTAACTTAGCGAGTAAGGTTTAGTGAAAAATCGTATCAAATGCCGCTTTGATATCGGTGTATATTTCATCGACCTGTTTTTTCCTTTCTATTTAGTTCAGACAAAACGACGTGTACACTAAAAGATTGGTACTCACCGATCTACCAGACATGAATCCATGCTGTTCAGCGCAATGTGATGTGAAGAAGCGCGTAAAAGGCCGTAACTTACGCAACAATTTCGAAAAGCTTGGATCCTGCAGATATAAACTCGTAATGCCTCGATATTGCTTCACATTTTGTCGTTCGCCATTTTTGAAGACAGGAAACATGATGGATTTTTTCCAATAGTCCGGGAATTTACGTTGTTGAAATGATCGGTTAAAGATTTGGGCTAGCGGTAATGAAAGAGCTTCGATGCATTGACTGTAAATAACAGCCGGAATTGCATTTGGGTAAAATCTCCTGCGTAATAGGTAACGACTTGAAAAGTCACTTGCCTCCGACTTGAGTCACGCCAGAAAACGATGAGAGTTCATTCAAGTCACCTCTAAAGTGCCTTCAACTCACGGCATTCGCCTGCTAGAATAAGGTGATTCTGAAAAACTAAGTCACCCCACGCCACTCGCCCTGCAGAATGAGCCACAATCCCTATTTCTAAAAACACTTTTGGGCTAAGATTGGCACCAATTGCAGCTCTAAGGTGAGATGTCGTATTTGGCATAAACTTTTATCTGGAAGTTACATATGTGTATTGCTTTAAAATTGGTCGTTTTTTCAAGGCGATAAATAAACATCACATTTTAATGATTGAAAACATTTTTCAATTTTTTTTTATCCAGTATTCTAAGCTAATAACTAATCGGATAATTTAAAGGTATTTGCTACGAAATTTAAGATTTAGAATATTTTCTTCGTGATAAGCTGATATAGATACTATTGTGTATTTCTCGAACATTAAAGCTGTTTTCAAGGGACTTGAAACTGAACCTTTAGCAACCAGACTCACACTTCCGAAGATGATGATTGACTCTTGAGGTCAACGAATCATCCCCCGTAGTAGTTGTCTCCGCGCATGTTCGCGGTTAGTTCAAAAGTAACATTATCTCCAAGACCTTCCCCAGTCAGGACTGCTTTCCACAAACCAGCTGGCATATATTTCGGGAACATTCTTGAATCCATTATATGATTGTTCATCTCCACCACTCTAGGGCTAATCGGGCATTCACCAACCTTTGGTAAGTTGGTAAGGTAGTCCTTGAAATAATCCACATAATCAGGATAAATAAACTTAAAGAAAAAACACACATCGGATTCGGGAATTTTCATCGGATAGTAAATGAACTGTTGATTGCCCAACGGACTGTGGAAGAAGCGCATGGTAAACTGTAGTGGAGGAAGCAATTAATAATGTGACCTTGTATGTCGTCAAATTTCCAAATATTCTACCTTGTAATCTGCGCCTATTTCCTTTTTAAAAATAATTTTTCCAGTCGCAGCTGTCGTTGTACGGTTAATTTTCCTTATTCGTACAGCATATTCTATTGTTTCAAAACCGCTGAATTGCTGGAATCCTTCGTACATCACTTGTAGCGCCAATGTTACATTGGCTAGGAGTGTCACATTTAGAATCGTGTTGAATATCATTTTCAATTTTGAGTGAACAGCTCTCTGCTGCAACCAATCTGCGACTCATTTATTATATTGGCGTTCAGTTTATTTATATTTGGGATTATAAGCAAATTTTAGTTGTAACTCGGTTCTAGTAATTATGATTGATAGCATTTAAATCTAGATAAATTTGAATATTTGAACAGCCTAACAATGTAGTATAATGGGTAGGTATCTAGTGCAAAAAACGTGTGATAAATGCCATGTAATATGATGAAGGGAAGGTACTCTCATTTTGCTTGTTCAATCAAATAATCATGGTAATGGTAAAGGGCCTATTCATTTATAACATTTCGAGAAAAATGCGTTTGAAAATTTTGCAACCTTTTTTAAACTGCTTATTAAAATTGACGTTAAATCTATCAAGTTTATGTCACTCAAACGGCGCGTAGGAGTATTCTTTATATGTTTTTTATAGATATACGGGTATTTCCATGGAAAAATAGCTCGCAAATGCTTATAGAACCTAGCTGGAGTATGAATTTTATCTAAATGGTCATACACACTTTGCCTTGAACTGTATGTCTGATGTGTGTACTGTGAGTGAGATGGATATAAAATTTTGCCTCTTTTTTGATAAACGCTTATGGGGAGACCCAGTGGAGTTAGTGAATAGCTTTTTTACGTTTGCTATGTTCTGGCGTAAAGGGTATATAAACCAATTTTTGTGGGAGTAATGTCATATTATGGCTATAGATTTTAAGATCCTTTGCTCAAATTTCATTTTAAATCTAATAGAAACTGATAAATTCAAAACGGTTTTTTTCTAGGTAGAGCTTATATTGGGCTTCATGAATCCACTCAAAACGGATTTTGTTTACTTTGTCTTTTATACAACCTTTTATAATGTTGGTGCTGAGATAATATTAATCACTTATATGTTTTTGAGATGTGTAGACAATGAAGAAATGAAAGTATTTGGTGTTTTAGCGTATGAACAATTCCGATGATTTCGATGATTCTCTGCTGACAAAAAAATGGCAACTGAGGATAATTTAAAGCTTAGAGAGTCAGCAATGTTATAATGGAATGCATTGGTCGTTTATTTTGCATTTCACTCTACAAATGATAGGAAACAAAACAAAAATTATCATTTAAAATATGTTCAACATTAATTTGAGCCCATTTGTTAAACTTACAACACTTTGGCAAAACAACACGGCTTAAATCGGTCAAGCACGCTATAAGAGGATTTGAACGAACAACTGATACAAATCTATCATATGAAATAACATAGAAACTGATTCCATGATATCAAACATGCAAATACCAATGTTCTCCTTGTTTCATTTATCGTTTCACGAAAAGTTACACGTGAATGTTATATATAAACTTTCGAATTGAATGAGCTTCATGATCATTTGCTCGGCAGTGTCGATTCAATGGAAAACTGCAATCCGTTAAGGGTGGAATGGCTTTCGCTTGTTCTGTGTTGCGTCGTTGTGCTGCAGTTCAGTTCAAAATGTTCCGCCGCAAAGGACGTTCTGTATGAAGGATTCGAGCAGTACAACGGCACTGAAGTTGGCGAGTTTATCCTCCGCGTGAAGAAACTGAACCGCACCACGTCGGCCCTTCTCGGTACCATAAATCTGAAGAAGGATTTGGGAGCGGATCATAACGTGAGTTTACTTTTAAAAAAATATAAGTTAAAATATAATAACTGTTTTTTCCTCATGGCAGATTGATTGACATAAACTTCTTTCACAGTCCGAAGGGAAATCAACAGTTCAACCACTACCCGATGAAGATTCCCAAAACAAATAGGTGTGATTTCACAAAAAAACAAAAAACGCTCAAAATGGAAATTCTACAGATACTACTCTGGTGTGCCTCGAGGAACCTCTTGTAGACCATTAATATTCTCAGTCTGTTGCTCTTCGAAGGTCCAAAAATTGTTTATGTAAGGAAATTTGTTTGTCGTGGAATTCTTTTGCGGTGGGAGGGAGATCGAGTTCAATTCAATGAAGTATTTTTGTTTCTTGGAGATGCGAAGCTAATTTTTAGGCTTCTCTTTCAAGTAGAATCCTGATATCTTCTTATATAGAACCTGAAGCGAGTGTCCGAAATCCAGCTCCAGTCCGAGCTCCAAGATCAATCCATAACAGAAAGTGACGTTGCCAAAAGGATCGACGATTTTCTATATGCAATATCACAAACCTGTTACGAAGCTTGAACATCAATTTTCTCTTTACTCGTCAAGTATTAATACGACCCTTTTAAAACTGACTATATTTTGTTAATTTTTTTTTGTTTACACCAACGCTGTCTAATCGTATCGGGAACAAAGGTTATCCGCCTTAAGAACTGTTGTTGTGTGTACATAATGTCAACCACCGCAGCACCAGCTGATAGTTTTGCCTGATGCTGATGAACTGTTTTTTTCTTCATTTCTGTTCTCTCTTCCCAGGATGTCGTACTTTTGCAAGGTAAAGCGGAACCGGTTCACAAACTATTAATATATCACGCAATGTTAATTGCAGGGTGGCCAGCGGATGTCCATAATTTAAATTTCAATATTTTATTCTAAATTCAATTGCTAACACAGGTTTACAAAATTTACCCTTTCTGAAGAGTCAAGATTTAACAACTGTTTTCTATTTGAGGCGCTGATTCTTAGCAATAAACTTTTCTCAGCTAAAGAGTTGGTTGAAAATTTTGTTGACCTTTGAAAATACATTTTTTCTAAAAATGTGTATTTACCTTTTTTAGAAAAACTGAACAACATTCGAAGGATTACAAAATTAAAGATGTTTTGCCATATCAATTTCATTGAAAATCGTGAATTGTATTGACTCTGTAAAACACGGAAATTTCGTAGACATTTAAAAGAATTTTACGCCAAAAGTAAGGCATTGTATTATGAGATCTACAACATCTAGGAAACATCTGAATCCTCGAGGACAACATAAGTTTATAGAAATTGTAAGGCCTTTTGATCCAAAGGGCTATAATTTCGAGAAAATACGCATTAAAGATGTGGTGTTAGGTTATTTTCCGTATATTAAAAAAAAACTTTTTATTTCGAATGTCATATGTATGTTATATTATAAAAATAAAATGCTTGAAATCTGAAAAAAAACACAAAATAAAGTTTGAAATATGAATAAAAGATAGACGATGTGAACTCAAAATCTAACATTTTTGCACTAATACCCTTTTGACTCTGAAGGCCTCATATAGATTTATTAGCTCATCAATTATCAATATCGATTTTAACTCAGAACTGACAGGGTTGCTAGCGATTTTCCGTTTTGAAATTCCAAAGTTTTTCCCGGTTTTTCCCAGGTTTTTTCCCGGTTATAAATGATGATCTTCTCGATAGTTATTATACTCGTCTTATATATATAAAAATGGACGCGTTTTCTTTGTAACACCATCACGTATGAATGGTCGGTCGGAATTAAGTGAAATTTGGTATCCGAGGGTTTTTCGGGCCAGAGATGGTTTGTATTTTAGTTTTGAGAATGTCACATTTTATGGAAGGGGGGCTCCCATACAAAACCAACTAGAATTGGGCCACAACTCGAACAACTTGAAGACGATTTTCATGAAAACTGATTCACGAGCACGAAGAAATTAAAGATGTGTTGATGAAACATTTTCTAACGATTTATTAAGTAACAGGTAAAACAAGTTTACCGGGTCAACTAGTTTTTCATATAAAATCATGATGAATAAAAAAAAATCAATATACCGAGCTTCAAATTTCTAATAAATGTATCCCAAATCATGTAAACCGGTTAGAAATCATGACAAATACTTCGGCGTCTTCTAACACGTAGTCTTTTCGTATCAATTGACAGGTTTTCATGATTTTTTTTACAAATCTTACGAACGGGGTATCAATTAGTTGTTTTGCTCCGCAATTTCATTAATTTTGCAAAAATAAGTCCGATTAATTGATCTTGAAACTATAATGTAGTACTTACAGGCAATATAGTTTTTCAAGAATCTATAAAACTATAAAATCATTGTTTTCCAAATACAGTTTTTTTTTGTACAAACTCGAAGACATGTTTTTGAACAAAATGTTTAACTTAAATGAACAATGAATATCTTTAGTAATAGTCATTTGAACTAAAGGTTCGTGAAAATATAGAAATCTCGCCTGAGCTTTCATTACGTCGTTTGAAACATCTTAAGAATTCACTGCTGAAAAAGTTATCAAAACAACTTTAAAATTTGTATTTTACAAATAGAATATGTTGTCCAGGCTACAAATATTCTAAATGGAAGAAGTTGCGACTACTCTTTGTTTACATTTTTTTCATACGACGTAATGAAAGTTCATGCGAAAATTCGTGTATAAGACAGGGCTGAGCTTAAATTGTTTGAGTGTAGGATATTATTTTTTTTATCAGGATTAAGACCTTAGATTTCGGAAACTTTAAGCAACAGCTTAACGTAGAATGAATTCAAAATTTAACACTTGGCGATGTAATGCTTCGTTCCTCAGGCCAATTCAAAAGAAATACACAAAAACAATAACATTGGAAAACCAATATCTTTTTCTGGTGAAAAAGAGGTATAACTCTGCTCAAAAACGTCTTACGCTGCAAAATTATTTGCCTTTTGCATAAAATAATTTTATGAAATTTGTATATCGAACACTGAATAATTTTACGTCGAAACTAAAACTAGTACAGCCGAATCTGGATGTGCGAGAAACCTCTATAGTGAGAGAAAACATCAAGTCTCAAGCTTTGCAAAACACAAAACCTCTTCAAATGAGAGTGTAAAACCTCTATAAGCTAGAGTCGTTTTCCCGACTAGACCAAGGAAATTAGAGGAAATAACACTTTTGTACCATATTGAAACTTACTCAGAAACCTTCGAACTGATGCATCAACTGGTGTCAGGTGCATTTTTATCAAATACACATTGATTTGTTGCATTTCTAGATCACTTTAAAGCATTTGTATGTTGCTGACCCTCTATAAAATAGAACCTGGTTAAGTAAGAAACCTCTTTAAGCGAGGAAAAAAGTTCAGTCCTTTGAGCTCTAACTTATCTAGGATCGACTGTAGTTAGTTTTGTGTTAAGTTTTGTCTATAATAGTTTCATTGTTGAATTTATAACATTTGAGTTATGCTTGTATGTGTAGCACACTTGCGGAGTCCGAAAAAAAATAACTCATATTCCTCCGCAATTTGTTAAAAAAGCGATTCAAACTTCGATTGATTACTAATGAACGAAAATAAGCATTTATGAGATAATTCTATATCGAGACTCTTAAAAAAATACTCCCGAATTTTGAAATAATTTTAAAAATATTTTTGAAACCCCGTGGAAAAATTTCAAACATGTCAATTTTCCCGGTGAGGTGCCGAAATTCCCGGTTTTTTCCCGGTTTCCCGGTGACGTGATGAAATTCCAAAGTTTTTCCCTGTTTTCCCGGTTTTCCCGGTTCGCTAGCAACCCTGTTTTTCTCAAAACTATTGATCTTCACTTATAAAATTTCTGAATCTTTACTTTTTCTTTCAAATCTTTTTCTACCATAAATTTTCCAAATGCACTAGAATTAACCAATGAATTGTAAATTAAAAGCATACAGTGATTTTGGCTCCTTAAAACCGAGCGGTACGAGCCGTTTCAAATAAATTAGATTTAACAAAAAAAAAAAAAAAAAACATAATAAGAAAAGTGAAAAATGCATCAGAAAAATAATAAGAAAAAAATGATTAAAAAAAATGATAATAAATTAATTTAAAATTTCGATAATGGCAATAATAATAGCTTTTTGTAGTAATAGGTGAAAAAAAGTTCAGGAAAAAAAACTGTTCGATTTTGGCAACACAAAAGATTCGGGTATGTTGCCAAAATCGAACGGGGCCGTATATTAAAATTTAAAAGATATGTGTTGGTTAGAGACACCACAATAGTTATGAAATCATTTTTCTAAGAATTGGTAAGAAATAAAATTCTCAAAAAATATGCACTGATGCATTTAATTCTAACTAACAATATTTGGCTATCCAATTTTACCAATAATGGGATATTCGGCTATTTTAAATTTGTTTAAATTAAATTTGTTTTATCTTGTAATAGGATTTCTTTGCAAGGATCTGTAAATTTCAAAACAAATTGGCTAATCATCCTAGATAGAAGATCATCGTATAAATTTTCAAAAAGCGAATACATTCCCAAAGACCATAAATAAGCATAAATCTTTCCCCTATTATTGTTGAATGAAATGAAATCCCTGATCATCACTTTTTGCGATTGTCCAAAAGAGGTGCCAGGTGGTTTTGTAAAAAATCATAACACCGCGAAGAAAAAAATGATTTCTTCAGGACATCAATGGATTGCACACATAAAGGCGAAATACAGGTACTGTAAACGTCTTCTTGTCAAGACCGCAGTTCATATTAAAAAAATATATAAATATCATTTGAACCGAATATTACCATCCGTTTATTGGATTCAACTATTTTACTGCAGATTTATTCGATGTTGAAATTCAGGACAGTTTAAAGACCTGTCTGGAAAAATCAGGACAGTTCAAGAGTTTTTCAAAAATCAGGACGGTATTCCAAAAATCAGGACTGCTTTATGTATGAGACTGTGTGTATGGGATGAATAAACTCAAGGGGCTTAAAATTTCAAATAAAAACAACAAAACAAACATGAAAACAGGACAAATCCTTAAAAAATCAGGACCCCTGGCACCTCTGACAAAGCTCCTAAAAAAAATACAGCGTAAGGCTGATTTCATGCTGAGGTGACAAGCAGCGCAACACGTTTACGCGACATACCTGCTCTCATTTGATCTCCATGGAAAAAGCGCAGACCTGTCATGCTGAGCGCATTGGAAAGCGCGACAAAGCTGATGCCAGGGTGTTTTGTAGCGCGACAAGTAGGAAATCCTATGGGAATATTGTTTTTTCTCGTTTTAAAACAGTGATTTCGGGTTTTAACCACAATAATTCGAAGATCCGTCCGAATTTGTGATAATAAACTAAGTAATATCCTTATCGACGAGAAAATTTCCATAAATTCTTAGTTCCCGCGAAAAATCAAAGAATTTTGTCGGTTGAAATTTCGGCATTTTCTCAATTCGGATCATGATCTGATGAGTTATTAATGGCTCTCGAAAGAAAGGAGACGATTCCAAGCATTATCCAATGTAGAGACATGATGATTTGTAGTGAATTTTGAAAGTACCATGGCGCGCCAGCATGACATACCAATGCGTTGCATTGCTTTCTTAGGCTGATGTCATGCTGAAGCAACTAGCAACGCGACCTACAACGCAACGTTCACACGACTAACCAGCTCTCATTTGATCTCCATGGAAATCGCGCAGACCTGTCATACTGGTCGCTTTGTATAGCGCGACCAATCTTATGCCAATGTGTTTTGTAGCGCGACTAGTAGGAAATCCAATAGGAACATTGTTTTTTCTCGATTTGAAGCAGTGATTCCGGGTTTTAAGCACAATAGTACGAAGATCTGTCCGAACTTGTTATAATAAACTAAAAAATATCTTAATCGGCGAGAAAATTTTCATGAATTCTTAGTTCCGGCAAAAAAAAAACAAGGAATTTTGTCGGTTCAAATTTTGGCATTCTTGCAATCCGGGTCGTGATTTGATGAGTTTTTGATGGCTCCCGAAAGAAAGGAGACGATTCAAAGCATTATCAGATGTAGAGAAGTGATGATTTGTAGGGAATTTCAAAGTCACAGGTCGCGCCAGCATGACATACCAATGCGTTGCAACGCTTTCTTATTGGAACGTTGCGTTGTGTTGCGTTGCTAGTTGCTTCAGCATGACATCAGCCTTATTGGAACCTAGAACGCAAAGCGATGCTTGTCGCCTCAGCATGACATCAACGCAATACTACTATTTCTATTGCCAGATAGTGCTATTCGTGTCTCCCGTTTTCTCATCAATTGGGGTATATCGGTTAAGGTATATCTGGTTTTATTCCGGTTTTGTAGTGGTCTTCTATGTGGCTGTTTGCCGAACGCTCTACAAGAATATTTTTCAAGTTACACACTGGCACGGAAGTTGTGTTTGCGTTCTGGCGAATGCCTTGGAGATTGCTTTAAAAACTATTTAAAAAAATTAAGACAAAAAGAGAGAGTGTTCGATTTGCATACTCCGCCGTTTTGATAGGTAGAAAACTAGGCGTGAAATATGCATGCTGAACTTTGAAACTAACTAAATGCACTATGAGACCTTTAAAGACCGATGCGATATAAGTACATATGTAGTAGGTAAATATAACAGAATCGACTGCATCATAGAACTAGCCAGCTACATATAAGTCGAGCAAATCAGATTGCGAAACATACCTCAAACTATAGGGTTTCGCGTTTCGTTTTCTCGCGTTAACCCCGTAATTAATCGTGAGCGCTCTGAGGCTGTTGTAGGTCAGGTCGTCGGTCGGATCTGTATGTACTAAGTTGTATTTGGAAGTATCCGTATCGACCCGGCCTCAGCTCCGGGCTGTGAGGTGGCATTCGAAGCTCTCGTTTTCTATTCCGCGGAACCCGGATAGAATCGAGACGCCTGTCGAGATGTTCGATGTGAATGCCGTTCGTTCACAGCCCTCAGTCAGGCAACCTCAAACTACCACTTGAAGCAGATAAGGGTCGAGTTGAGAAGCTGTGAAAAAATGGAGTCTTTTGTTGAATTTAATGCAGTTATAGGAACATGTGTGCCTACATTAGGGTGACAGCCATCATTTCGAGTTTGGCAAACCGACCATATGCATTTTGTAGATTGGCCTAAAAAACTGTCTAGTTTAAAATTTCAGCTCTATCGGAGTTGAGAAAAGGGTGCCTCGTAGCACTCAAAGTTTCGGTTTTTTGTTCCTCAAAAATCACCATAGAGGGGGTTCAAAGAAAATCGGAAAAATCGAAACTTTTATTCTGATGCCAAATGACTAAGGACGTAGAGGAGAACCACAGAAAACCTAGAAAATCAAAATTTTAATTTTTAAGCTATTGACGTCATTTAGCTTAAATGCATAAAACTTCGATATTTTTGGCCAAAATGTTTTGTTGATATGACACTAGATTTCGACGTTTCATGTATTTCTAAGTCATTTGGCATAAAAATGAAAATTTCGATTTTTCAATAATATCCTTTGGCCCTCGTGGTGTGATTTTTAAGGTTAAAAAACCGAAACTTCGAGCGCTACTTTGAGGCACCCCGTTTGAGCTGAAACTTGGCACAGGTCAGTTTTTTTCGGCCAATCTACAAAATGTATAAGATCATGAAATTGTTCCCATCCATCCATTGCCACCCTAACGTACATACATTCTTATTCGGTGAAGCCATGACAGTGTTCCTAACGAACGGTTCAATTAATGCAAATGCACGGCGGCGATGCATTGCTTCTCTGTGTGGAGGGCGCTGTCACTGAGTCGAAAAGTGATATCGAAGCGTGTGTTCCAAATTCACATCAATCAAATTCGATGGCCTGCTTCAGATGAGACAGTTTAGCGCTTGACGCAGTGGAGGTTTGCGTATAACATCTGCGAAATGTGACTGACTGCTGTCAGGCAACGTTTCACAAATTATTTCAGTCATTTTGACAGTGGTTCATTAATATCTTTAGTATTCTTTACAGGATAAATATTTCTTATTGTATCCTTTTCTTTAAACAGTGCTGTTTGCTGCGTATCAAATACATTTTAAGTAAAGTGAAACTTCCAGTATATAACGCATGTAGGGTTCTGTTTTGATCCCAATAAGTTTAAAGCCAAACGTTACCAAAATAACAATCAAGACTTGTTATGAGCAATAATTGAAAACATTTCGTATAATTGGTTCTGTATTGCTAGAACTACCGACTAAATTTGATACCTCTGTTACAAAATTTTATAAAGTAGGTATACTAGCCAGAATTGTGAGAACTATGTTGCATTGTTTGTTTAACTCTGCTTCAAACAATACACAAAAAATATGTTGAAAAACTTGGATTGAAGGTGGCAGAGGTGAAGTTAATCCATCGTTGCACGAATAAAATCTGCACAAAAAGTTATTTTTCAGGAAGGATGCGAAGTTTTCGTTGTTTAAAATAATTAATGTGTTTGGAAAAAAAAAATTTTCTTGAAGATCTACCGAAATCTGTATGGAAAAAGAGACAAGCAATCCGGAATAAAAAGGAAGATGCTGCTCGCTTCCTGAATTCTGAAAAAGCGTGTATTTTTCTTAGAAGTTATCAAAAAAGTTGATTAAAGTTATCACTATATAGGAAAAAAATTTAGAAAAATGCTATATCGAACTAGAATAATAAAAAAAACAACATGCCCTGAAACATGAAATATTGTAATTTTTTTTCTTTGTAAAATTTTTGACTTCTGGAGAACGCTGATATTTTTACCAAATTTGACAAGAGTTGGCATTCTAAAGGATGTTCTTGATAAACTACTATATATTTGATTGAAAAAAAATTATAAAAATAAGTGTGAGTGGGATACGAAAAAATGTATTTACTGAAGCGTTCTACATTTTTTACATTGGTCACTATAAATGGAGAGACTTACTGGAAAAATTGAAACAAAATATCAATTCTGGCCAATTTTTGTTAGCTGGGGAATCGCTTATTGCACTTATTACTTTACTACTCATATCCTTTATCGACTGAACCAAGAAAATGTAAATTTTATCGAGAAATACCGAAAGGTCACCAAATTCACCAAAATGTCTCAAACTGCGACATATTGAAAGGCACTGGCCTATAATCCCCTTGAAAAACATGGTATCGAAGCCAACACTATGGAAAACTCGAGTAAATTTAGTTATAGTTATACCAGTTAAAGTCACAATCAAAATTATGCAAAATTTTACAAAACCAGGGCTTTAGGCTCTGAATTCTCATACATCTGTTGAAATATACACTTTTCTAAATGAGTTTTTGATTTTTGTTTTCGAAAACTTAACTTTTACACTATAAAAAACAGGTGTCCACTTTCTTTCCTGAACAGAGAAGTAGGCGATGAACGACTGACAGTGGACGTGTTTTTTTTTTCACGAAACTCATAATTTAGATAATTTTAGTTTTTTATGCCGTTTTCGTTTATCTGCACTCGCGCGGGGCAAAACTTTTTCGGAATAAACAAACAGAATCGTTACCCGGGACGATGCAAATATATGGTTGCTATACTCACCCTTATGCTCACCCCCAACACTGACAACTTTTACTTTACTTTTACCGCCTGCTTGAGGTTCAAATCTCGGGCAAAACTAGTGGACTTCTGAATTAATAACCGAACATAATAACAGCAGTTAGGGCAATGTTTTAAGAAATTGATAAAAGTGATACCGGATTTTCCCAGCAGGGGAAGCCATCGGAAACAGTGCTTGCACAAAGATGGCAAAGATTTCTAAAGACAAGTGCAAACTATGCCCACAGAAGAATACTATGCCTGAGTGTGAAATGTGCAAAAAATAATATCTAGATGTGCGGGAAAAGCTGAGTGATAATTTAATTACATATAATAGTTTTGCTAAACCAACTGTTTTTTTTAACGCTGTCTGTACAGAATTGCCTAAAAAGCGGTGTTTTTCAAGAATGTATTGTGGAATCTGAGTGGATCGAGGAATAAAATGGCAAATGAGCGAGTAGTGTGGAAGTATCTTTGGCTATCCATTAGAAGTTTTACCGTTTCGGTCGAATGACGTATGTCAGCAATAGGGTGGTCGTATTTACCGGTTTTTTTTTCAAATCCGGTATTTCGGTATTTGGAATTTTCAAAACCGATAAAACCAGGTAAAACCGGTATTTTTCAAAGTATATCGAATTCATGAAAAGGTTTCGTCTAACTGCAGTAGTAATGGCATAAAACGCGCAGAATTTATAACGCAATAGATTTTGCAACATTTTCAATTGAAAAATATAGCATTAAGCATTTAAATTATCACTTAGTAATAAATCTATCATCACCCTAATGATAATCATGATATTTATCATCGTCATTTTATTACTTTAATTTCACATTGAGGATGCAGAAACAATAGAGGTTTCATATAGTTTGCGACGAATATTGGTCCTAAACCCTGTAGAACAGTATTGAAGAATAGATTTTACAGATTTAGTAAAAGTTTTTATAGTCTTTCATGAAAATGATACGAAATTGTATATACAAAAAGATTTTCCGTTAAAAAATGACTTAATCAATTGCCATACAAAACTCAAACACTGTCACAAAGTTTTTGGTTGACTCCCAAAATTACAGATTATTGTTGTCTTAAATACGGATGTTTTCCTCGCAACCTAGGTCGTGATAGCATTATGTTTGCCTTTCCAAAATTAAAACAAACAAATAGAAAAAAAAATCTTTTAAAAAATCAGTCAAAATTCAGCAATAAATATAGTTGTTTGGATCTGATCCATACGCTCTTTGTTGCTATAACACTGTTGCAAATTTATAAAAACTTTTTTACTGCTTTGTCGGAAAAAGAAAATGCTTCAACAGCATAAAAAATAAAAACAACAGAGTTTCATCAATTAACTTGAAAATATTGATAGAGAAATTAATACAAATATTTCAACATGTGTTTAAATGCTGGTTCTATTGAAACATTTTAATTTTTAAAACAAAGTAGGAAGTTTCTAATCAACATTTTTGGTTTTTAATTTTTGAAAGCCCTTCACCGTTTAGAACGATTTTGGAAAACTTGGCCTGTTTATAGATAAAACATGTTCGCATCTTTTGACCAAATTCCAGTTTTTCAATGAAAACTTCTGTGATATAATAATCAAGCAATCTTAAATTTCTTGTAGCTATTTCTTTTTTCAGTCATTGTCCACCTGTACAGTCTTGAAATGTTGTGAAGCGTTAGTTCGATAGCTGAACTGAAATGTGTAAAGTTTCATAAAAATATTTCATCTGAGTGAGAGATGGCAGCTTGTCAATGCTTTTTTAAACGCCACTCTAGCTTTTATTCAAAAAGTACATCGGCAAGTTTTAGCAACAATCATATCTCACATACTTAAACCTTGTAGCAAGGTTTATTGAGCTTAGAGTTTGAAACTGATTGAACCAAATATAAGCATTTGTACCTACTCATACATATTTGGTAAAAAAAAACATTTAGCTGTGTCAATTTTATTACAGTGCCGTTGATGAAAAGATGATGAAAAGTTGATGAAAAATTTACCGGAAATCCCGGTTTTTTACCGTCCCAAAAATCGGTATTTCCGGTATTGGAAAATGGACGGTTTTACTGGTTTTACCGGTTTCGATAAAACCGGTTAGTTTATTTGTGTAAAAACATCAACGGATCACATGTTGATCCTAATGATAACTTAATAAAATAATGAGTTAGACCACCCTAGTCAGGAAGGGTGTCAGAAACCCATAGTTCGTTCTTTTTGTTAGAGCAGCCAAAATTAGGGTTGCTAGCGATTTTTCGTTTTGAAATTCCAAAGTTTTTCCCGGTTTTTCCCAGGTTTTTTTCCCGGTTATAAATGATGATTTTTCCGATAATTTTTATACTCGTTTTTTGATTTAAAATCATGACGAATAAAAAAAATCAATATAAAAGGCTTGAAATTTCTAATAATTGTATCCCAAAACTTGTTAACCGATTAGAAATCATGGTAAACACTTCGGCGTCTTGTAACACGTAGTCTTTTCGTTTCAAATTTACAGGTTTTCGTGATTTTTTTAAACAAATCTAACGAACTGGGCATCTATTCGTTGTTTTGCTCCACAATTTCAACAATTTTGCAAAAACAGTCCAGTTAAATTGAATTTGAAACCGTAATGTAATACTTTTCAGCCAATATAAATTTTCTTGAATTTCTATAGAGTTCTAGAAAAAAAAAGTATAATTTATATAGAAATATGTTAACAATACATAGAAACGTACTATAAAATCAACTAGAATGGGAATTTGTCTTACAAAACTTAAAATCATCAGATTGCAGGAAAATATTTAGTTATTTTCTAAATCCAGTTATATTCTTTTGTACAAATCCAGGACATGTTTTTGAAAAAAACTGTTTTTTTTTTAAACAAAACAATGAATAACTATAGTAATAGTCATTTGGACTAAAGATTCGTGAAAATATAGAAACCGTGTATAAAACAGGGCTGAGGTTTAATTGTTTGAGTGTAAAATATTATTTTTTATCAGGGTTAAGACCTTAGATTTCGGAAACAATAAGCAACAGCTTAACGTAGAATGAATTAAAAACTTAACACTTGCGATGTAATGCTTCTTTCCTCAGGCCAATTCAAACGAAATACACAACAACAACAACATTGAAAAACCAATATTTTTTTCTGATGAAAAAGAGGTGTAGCTCTGCTTAAAACGTCTCACGCTGCCAAATTATTTGCTTTTTGCAAAAAATAATTTTATGAAATATGTAAATATCGAACTCTAAATAACTTTACGTCGAAACTGAAACAGGTACAGCCGAACCTGGAGGTGAAATTGTGAGGTGAAATTGTGAGAGAAAACAACAAGTGTCAAGATTTGCAAAATACAAAACCTCTTCAAGTGAGAGTGTAATACCTCCATAAGCTAGAGTCGTTTTCCTGACTAGACCAAGGAAATTAGAGAAAACACTTTTGTACCATATTGAAACTTACTCAGAAAACTTCGAACTGATGCATCAACTGGTGTCAGGTGGATTTCTATCAAATACATATTGAATAGTTGAATTTCTAGATCATTTCAATTCATTTGCATGTTGCTGACCCTCTATAAGAGAACCTGGTTAAGTCAGAAACCTCTTTAAAAGAGAAAAAAAGTTGATTTTTGTGTTTAGTTTTGTCGATAATAGTTTCATTATTAAATTAATATCATTTGAGTTATGCTTGTAAGTGTAGTACACTTGCGGAGAGCGCAAAAAATAGATAAGTCATATTTCTCCGCCATTAGTTAAAAAAGTGATAACATAAACGCTTACTTTACTAATGAACGAAAATAAGCGTTTATGGGATAAATGTTCATATATCGTGACTCTCAAAAATACTCTTAAATTTTGAAATAATTCTAAAATACTTTTGAAGCTTAGTGAAAAAATTTGAAAAATGTAAATTTTCCCGGTGAGGTGCTGAAATTCCCGGTTTTTTTCCGGTTTCCCGGTGACGTGATGAAACCTGTAAAATTATGAAAATTCAGGGATTTATGATTTATGAAACGTAAAACCGTCCGGGATTACATGCAAATTTGAAATTCAACGATTATTTGGGGTGTCTACTTTCTATCTTGAACAGTCCTTTTACAACCCAATCTTTTTGTACCATCTCATGTACTTTAACTAACTGTTAGCATTTCAAAATCATCCGATCATTCAATGGAGCGCGGGCTGAGTTGGAAAAATAAACTTAAATTTTATCGATAAATAACACACACTCATACGTATAGACGATCTTATTTCACTATTTACGAAGGGAATAACTTATGGAATGCATAAGTCTCAAAACGCCGATTTTTTGACAACTTTTTTCCGGAATAACATTAGATCTGAACATTTCATGCATTTTAAAGACATTCACAATTGTCATTCATTGTCTAACATTAATACGCTGCTACGAGTGTTGTTTCGAGAACTTCCAGTCCATTGTCAAAAGGCCCACCACAAACCGAATGTGGTCTTCATTCAGTATCCGTTTGTACTAGCTTTTGGAGATCAGCGAGATCTCCCATGCTGAGAACATTGCAACATATGTACATGTGGGCGACCAACATTGACATCCACATGACACCCAAAGCGCGCAACCGTCTTACGTCGACTTCGTCTTTCCTTAACGTGTTGTTCGGTTCCTTGACCTGATCTGTGTTTACATCTCCGAACAAACGAAGGTGCTATAGTTAATTATGTCTACACAACTACAACGCCAAGGGAGACGCAGATCATCTCAACTCAACAAAAAACCCTCCTGAGAGCATTTTTGTTATGTTGTGCTGATTGTTGAACCATCAGCTTTGTCAGTGATGCTGGGCTGCCTAAGACTTCGGTTATTTTTTCTTGTTTTCTTCTGATCTCACAAGGTCAGGTTTAATTGTTGTTTGTGTTTCTGCTATGCTCGAAAACTCGAATTGTTCCTCTCCGCTATACTTAGCAGTCCAGCAGCATGGTGCAAACATTCTTGAAAACGTTTGTTGTGGATTTGGAACCCAAGAAAATTTAAAGGAAGTTGCGCCACAAACAGCAACCAAAGCATTGACGGGCCCCAAGGGGTGTTGTTGTACGTTCATACTAGAAACCGGATGATCTTATTTTTACGATGCGAAACCGAAAACAACAGGCACGATTTATCTAGGTTTTTTTTGTTCTCTCTCCACCATCCTCGGCGCTGCAAAGCTGTGATTTATTCAGCTAACCTTTCAACCATAAATTAGCGGCAGCGCAGCTTTGCGGTAAACGGTTCGGCTAGTAAATTAGAGCCAATTCAAATTAAACTATTACCACAGACAGACAGACTAGTGCAGATGGGGCACTCGATTCTGGGTTTTCTTAGAAGTACGCAACATCGCTACCAAGTTGAGCGAGATTCGATCGCTGTCGAGAGTTGTTTATAACATAAAAAAAATACTCGTTAGTCTTGCACTTCACTCAAAAATAAAAATACAATTTTTGAATGTCTTTAGTTAGTTGTTTTCTGGAGCAGTAGGCTATGCCTCGCGCGAACAACACGCGTTTTTTCTCCGTCCGCGAAAGTTTTGTTAAAATTGAGTTTGAAACAAATTCGTTAATGACAACCGGAAACTGTGGAAAAATTGGTGGTAAAGAATTTGATCATGAATTTGGTTGGCATTCCTCCAGTAAGTAGAATGGCTTTCCGAGGGCCAAACCGCTAATTGGAGAAAATTTTCATGGATAAAAGTTCTCTGTGATATAAGTTTCTGAAAATTTGTTTGTTCTGATTCTAAATTTTTGAACGAAAAGTGTAGTTTTGGTTGAAGTGATGATTTAGTGACAAATCTATGCAGCTTGCCTGTTGCCCGTGAAGGTATAAAAGGTGGCGGAAAGAGGGGGTTCGCTGTAAAGCGGTACTCTATCCCATATTTTTTTTCATTTTCTTCGCACAAGCTGCCTGGTAGAAGGCTAGCATGGAATTGTTATTTAACACTATTTATACCGAAGGGGGTCAAATGACATTTTTTGAACTTCAAATGACTGTAACTCCTTTAAAAATTGTTTTTTCGCAAATTTTTCTTCATGACTATTTTTATTTTCAAAATGCACGTATTTTTTCATAAAAATATTTTTTTTTAAGTTTGTAGGTTTCGAAATACGTATATGGTATACCTAGGGGAGATGAGGGCATAACGAGCACCCGAGGCATAATGAGAACTACGCTTTTCTACGAAAGTGCGTATTTTCTTAAATAAATTTTCATGAGGATTTGTTTCGTACTTCCTATAGTATTAATTTTTCACAAAAAAAGGAATCTCCTTATCATCTTTACAGAGATATTTAAAAAAAACTAGCTTGGTTCTCAAGTTACGAAAATATTATAATTTTTGAGCTCCACGAAATAAGCTTTTATGATCTTAAAATAACCTTGATCTATAATGTACGCACTGCAACATGATGTACACATTGTTTCTCAATTTTTACCATCATAAAATTTTTGCTTTTTCACTTTTATCAATTTTAAAACACGTTTTTACTTAAATTTGTTGACTAGGGGCATATAGAGCACCATATTATCGAGGCATAATGAGCATTTTCTGCCGTAGAATCTAGCAGCGAATTAAAATTGATTTATAGCGCCACACCTTGACTAGTTTTCATCCGACAATTTAGCCTATTGGTAAGGTGTCGGAGAGGTAATCAAAAGACTAGAGTTAGATTTCTGTTCGAGGTGATTTTTTTCCATTCACAATTCATGATCGATTTTTTTTATTGTTACATTATACGGCTAGTAGCATCATCCTCCGAACAAAGCACTTAATGTATGAGCGTGCGTGAATTGTTTGTATTCTACAAACAGACCTAGATTATTTTGTTATTGCTTTGTTTGATGAATCTACGACTCACCTGACTTCATCGAATTGAATTCGCTGCTAGATTCCCCGGCAAAAACGCACATCTTGCTCTGATTAATGGTGCTCATACTGCCTCAGGGGGGGTTCTGATTATGCCTCCACAGTGGCTGGTTTTCAGCTTTTGGCAAAATTTTTTAAAATGCATTTTTTACCGTTTTCATCTAGTTTTTCACGTTTCAGCCCGTTAGGGAATAGGCTTTTCAAGTGTCTGAACACGAAACAATAATGTAACCTCCATATTATAGCTATTTTCTATGGTTAAATAACCGTTTTCCTTAAGGTGGCCATTATGCCCCCATCTCCCCTATTTATACCGCCGGGGGTCAAATGACCCCTAACACCTTTTCCGCTAAAACTCTCTTGTTTCTTAACCGATTTTTACAATATTTATAGTTTTGGAAAGCTTGTAACGTGACTCGAATATAGTTCTCAGACAATATTGAGCTACAAACATCAACTTTAAAGTTATTCGAAGTCTAAGAAAAAACGTCCGAAAAAACATGCTTCGGGGAAAAGACTGTAAGGCTGATGTCATGCTGAAACAACTAGCAACGCAACGCAACGCAACGTTCCAATAAGATTGCGTTGCATTGCATTGGTATGTCATGCTGGCGCGACCTGTCACTTTGAAATTCCCTACAAATCATCACTTCTCTACATCTGATAATGCTTTGATTCGTCTCCTTTCTTTCCGGAGCCATCAAAAACTCATCAAATCACGACCCTGATTGCAAGAATGCCAAAATTTGAACCGACAAAATTCCTTGTTTTTTTTTGCCGGAACTAAGAATTCATGAAAAATTTCTCGCCGATTAAGATATTTTTTAGTTTATTATCACAAGTTCGGACAGATCTTCGTACTATTGTGCTTAAAACCCGGAATCACTGCTTCAAATCGAGAAAAAACAATGTTCCTATTGGATTTCCTACTAGTCGCGCTACAAAACACATTGGCATAAGATTGGTCGCGCTACACAAAGCGACCAGTATGACAGGTCTGCGCGATT